>NW_016160998.1:48073-56655 GCF_001687245.7 Rhagoletis zephyria | reverse complement strand
AGAAACACAATTTATTAAAACTACATAAATATATAAATTTACAAGAAGCATAAATTTCAACCAAACTTTGCTTCATATTAAAGACACATATATTTAAAAGATATGAATTTATTTACATCGTCTCACCTTTTTTATTAAAAGTCTCTTTCTCTTATTATCACTTAAATTTTAGGAATCTGTTGCCGAAAAAAATAAATGTTTTCTTAATTTATCGCATTTGCGAAAACGGAATTCTTTAACTTTATTAAAAATCATTAATTTGGTAATTTGGCAATAACTTTTGCTTACTAAAGCATATGAAACGCATTGCACAGATCCGTTACTTTCGCTCTCACTCATCTTGGATAGCGTAGCCATCATGACTGACTATCTACCTGTCCTGGTGCTGACTATCTACAGTACATGAATATCGATACCATCGACGATATTTCATACCTATGTATGTATGTACACGTGTAGAAGAATACATAGTGTCATTTTACAGAACTAAGGAAAATATATGCACAGCGTTGGTATATAATGTACATACATATGTATATACGTATTTACAGAAAAATCAAATGGACTAAAAAACTAAATAAGTGTATAAACAATTTCGAAGTCAATTCTGTCGTTCGGGTGTTGACTTTAATTTAAAACACATTTAAATTTTTAACTGAGATTGTGGGATGGATTAAAACCCCAAATACGATAAACATAAAAATATACTCATTAACGAAATATACGGCCAACTATCGCGACCATCAATAGTGCTGCCCTATCGGCAGAAAGTGCCTATCGACACAATCGATAGTTGGCCAAAACCATGGCTAACTATCGATGGTGTCCACTACCGATAGTTTGCCACCACTACCTTATAGCGGTTTACACGAAGTTCTTTTGGAAATTTATTTCTCTCTCAACTTTCTTGAAGAATCAATGGAAAATTAATATACTCATTACATACTGGTACACTCTCAATGTGTGCAGAAAAATATATAAAACAAAGTCAGTGTACGCATGCATACACATTAAGGCCAACCTTAAAATATGAAAANGCTCTCAATGTGTGCAGAAAAATATATAAAACAAAGTCAGTGTACGCATGCATACACATTAAAGCCAACCTTAAAATATGAAAATTTAAAATTTTGCATCTTAAAATAATTTCTAAGCGTCGCAACCTAGTTTCGAAAAAATTTAAATGTGATAAATTTGATATGTTTTGAAAACTATCCATATAAATACATAGTTATGGCAAAAAGAGTTAATAATGTAATAATATGCTTCAAAGACTGTCATTTGTAAATTTTTTTTCCGAGTAAATGTAGCGAAACGCAGAGTTTGTCTGATCTTCCTGAGCTAAAAGCGGTTTCTTGAATTTTTTTTACTTTCTATGTATAAAAAGTTTTGATGATGATATTTTAAGGACCACACAAATGTGCATATATATTCATGTTTGAGCGACCTAGCGAACTAAAATGGGATGGGACAATTGTGCAAAAACAACACGAAGCCCCTTTTCCAGTACCTAGAACTTTTCACCATAGATACGATATTGAAAATACATGTCAGTATGGCGCGAATAACATATCGACGGTTGAGTGGAAGATCGACCATTCTCAGTAGTCGGTTCCAAAACGCCCTATCTCAGAGATTGGCTCAAGAACACCCTACTTTAGAATTTGGTTGAAGAACGCATTACCTCATAATTTGTTTCAAAAACACCCCATCTCAACTGAAAGTATGTTGTTATAGGGCGTTTTAAAGTGCCAGCTGAGGTAGGCCATTTTTGAACCGAATTATGAAAAAGGGCGTTCATCAATCAAATTCCGAGATAGGGCGTTACGAAAAATTTTCGAGCCGGCTGCCGATATAGGTCGATCTTTCACTCAGCCGTAGATATGTAGCTGTGCCAAATTTCAGGACGTTAGCATAAGCGGTTTCAGAAAAAAGGGGTATGAGCAGTGCAGTTTGTATGGGAGGTGCCACGCCCCCTTTTCCAACACCTACTCCCTTTCGCCGGTACTGATAACATATGTTGCTGTGTCAAATTTTAGGACGTTAGAATAAGCGGTTCCAGAGCTAAGGGGTATTTTTTTTTTTTGTTGTAGAGGTAGCACAAAGCATTGAAATCCGATAAGTGTGGGACTTGCCTTTCGGCTCACCGCACTAAAAACCCACCCCTGCTCCGTTTCCCTCCTTCCGTGCAACAACCGCAAGGTATTACTTCGCGGAGGGGGAGCGGCCTATTGCCTTTCTATGAAGATCTGCGGAGTTGTCCCGCTTGAGGCAATTTTCTTAGGATAGTGCTTGCCATATGACAAACAACGGACCAATTTTCTGTTGACTCAAGCATGATATCCACCAGGTTGTCAACCTTAAGTGGCCTCCCCGCCTTTATGCTCAAGTCGTCCCTTTGGGTGGCGAACTGCGGACTGACGAAAAAACAATGTTCAGCGTCTTCGATTACCTGCCCTGTACAAAAAGTGCAGTACGGGTCGTCTTCGTGCGTAAATCTGTGCAAGTATGCTTTAAAGCAGCCGTGTCCGGTTAGTATTTGAGTCAGGTAGAAGTCAACCTCTCCATGTCTTCTGTCAAGCCATTTGCTAATACTCGGAAATAAGTCTATATGCCCAGCGTCCGTTAGTTGAGTGGTCCCAGCGGTCTTGCCACTGCTGCAAACAATTTTGTCTCGCCCTTTCTTTCTCCTGCTTTTCAGATATTACACCTATTTCTTTTGCCACTATGTCAATAGGACAGAGACCTGCTACTACTAACGCTGCTTCCTCTGACGTTGTTCGGAAAGCGCAACATACTCTTAAGGCACAAAGTCGGTACAGTGATCTAGCTTCCCGAGCGTAAGATTTCGTCTTCAGTGCTGTTGACCAAACTGGTGCTCCATACAGCAGATAGCTTCTAACTACACTTACATATAAAAGTCTGCGTTCTTGCTTAGGCTCCCTGACGTTTAGCATTAGTCTTGATATGAGCTTTAAATGTGAGCCTAGTATCGAAAACGATGCCTAAGTATTTTAGACTCTCCGTCGAGGTTATTTCGGTGCCGCAGACCCTAATTTTTGCCACTTCTCGTAGCCTTCTACTGCTGAGCAAAACTGCCTCTGTCTTCTGGTGTGCCAGCTCCAGACCTGCTTCCGTCAGCCAATCGTTTACCCGGAGGATTGCAGAGTTTGCAGCCGTGGTTAAATCTCGCAAATNTACCACTGCTATATCGTCAGCGAACCCAATTATTTTTGCACCCTTTGGCAGTTTAAAACGCAGAACGCCGTCGTACATTGCATTCCAGAGCGCTGGCCCGAGGACGGATCCTTGTGGCAGGCCCCGGAGATATTATATTTTTTGACTCCGTCGTCTGTTCCATAGATCAAAACCCGGTCGGAGAGATATTTGCTTATAATCCTCCGAAGATATGTCGGGACTTTAAACTTCTGGAGGGCGTGGAGTATTTTCTGCCAGTTTGCAGTATTAAAAGCATTCTTCACGTCTAGAGTGACCAGCAAGCAGTACTTTTTCGATCCACCTTTCCATCGCTTCCCGCTGATCGCCTCTTTCGCCAGCTGTTTAACTAACATGGCCGCTCCTACAGTTGATCTACCCTTTCTGAAACCGAACTGCATATTTGATAGTCCTCCACCTGTCTCGATAGCTGCTACTAGTCTGTTATTTATCATACGCTCTAGCAATTTTCCCGTCGTGTCCAGCATACATATAGGGCGATATGCTGGAGGACTTCGCGGTGGTTTTCCAGCCTTGGGTAGGAGGACTAAGCGCTACTGCTTCCATATAACAGGGAACACGCCTTCCGCAAAGCACTCATTAAACGTGCGAACAAATACTTCTGGACTCGCCTTTGAGACAATTTTGAGCACTCTGTTAGGAATGGAATCGGGGCCTGGAGATTTTTGGTCCATAAAGCAATTTGCGGCGTCGATAACTTCCTCTACTGTAACTTCAGGAAAATCACACTTGTTGCTAGGGAAGTTTTCTCTCGTAAAAGTTGGCTTCGAGGGGAATAGCTCGTTAACGATTTGCTCTACCTTTTCCGGACATGTTATCTGTGGCCGAATTGAAGTTTCCAGCTTCTTTGTAACCACCTTGTACGCCAATCCCCACGGGTCTTGGTCCACGCTACTGCATAGGTTCTGGAAGCACTTTTTCCTTCTGTTCTTTATGGCTTGTTTGAGCTCCTTCCGTTTACGCTTATACAAGGAGTGTATGTCCTCATACGGCCCTCGCACTCTAGCTCGTTGGTAGCTTCTCCTCGCCGAGTTGCATTGTCGCCGTAGGTCTGCTATGCGATCCTTCCACCAATAGACTGGGGCGTGTCTGCTGCTGGAGGATTTGCTTATCATCCAAGCATCGCAAGCTTTTTTAATAGCGGCTATTAGGTGGTTTGCCATATTCGTAGCTCCCTCTGGTAGAACGATTTCTGATGCCATTAGGATAAGTGTTTCTTCATCCAGCGAACTCAGCTTCCAGCCGACTGATTTCACTCTTGAAGTGCTTCGCCTTTGTATCTCGCCCTCTATCGTAAAGATGATCGCCTGGTGGTCACTGTAGGTGTACGCGTCGCTAACTTCCCAGGAGACGCGCTGAAACAGGCCACTGCTCACAAAAGTCAGGTCGATGATTGACCCCGAGCCGTCCTTACAGAAGGTAAACTTGTCTCCGTTGTTTAGAAGTGCTACGTCTAGGACTGATAACGCCGTTAGGAGAGCTCTACCCTTGGTGTTTGTCCTGCGGCCTACCCATTCTACGGCCCACGCATTAAAGTCACCAGCAATCACCACATTTGCCCTGGGTCTCGCATCCCTCACTATGTTATCCATTACTCTTTCAAACTCTTCGAGGCTGAAGCTTGGGGGTATGTAGCAACTGTAGAAGACCAGTCCTGCCACCCTTACACAAACGAAACCTACATCAACTTTAAGGTTTTCTATATGATAAGGCGTTTTAGCACAGCTCCATACCGCAGCTCTAGCGCTGCTGTCCTTTGCCCACAGCTGGGATTAACTGAGTACTTTATACGGCTCACTTAGCATTACTATGTCTATATTTCTTTCCGTTACGGTTTGGTTCAACAACTCCTGAGCGGCCTTACAGTGATTTAGGTTCAACTGCAGTACTCTCACGATTTTAGTTATTTTTGCAAAGCTTCTACGAAGTGGGGACATTCTTTGCTACCAGTTCTGTGCTTGGTTTCTGGCTGGTTTCTTCTAGCACATTCCTTTTTGCATTCGCGGGCTTTGTGATCTAGCTCTCCACAGTTGAAGCAGGTACCCTTCATGTCATGTGGCGTTTTACAGTTTCTAGCCAAGTGACCGAATTCTAAGCATTTGAAATACTGCATCGGTTGTACCTTCGATCGTACACGGCAAATAACCCATCTTACGCGGATTTTTCCCGCAGTCAGCAACTTGGCTATTTTGGTGCCGCTATACGCACTCCTTAAAGATTTAATGGATTCCTCCGGAAGTTTGGCGCCATCCAGTTCTTTCTCTAGGGCATTACAGAGCTCCTGTTTAGTTGTAACCTCGTCAAGCTCTTTGATTTCTACCGCAGTTTCTGCGGTCAAGGACCTAACGGTTACCTTTTCGCCGAGTGCCCTCTTTACTGATTCTTTAATATTAATCGTACTTGGATCCGTGGGCTTTGTCAGTTGGAGGAGGAGGTCCCCATTGGCTGTCTTGCGTACCTTTGTTACGTTCTCTCCGACATGTTTTAGTTGTGGCTCGTTCTTCACTGTTTTTAGTATTTCTGCGTAAGAGTTTCCTTTGCAACTTATTATTAGCGCATCAGGTCTGGGAATCTTTGCTCGTGGTTTCCTTTTTCGTTCCACCTTTTTCCATTGCGTGGCCTCCTCGGTCGTTGCCTCTTCACGTTGAGGGGTTTCCGCACCTTTTTGGTTGGTGGTTGGCTCTTTTTGTTTGTTCTTACTCTGAGGTATGAGAAGTGCAGTATGTATGGGAGGTGCCACGCCCCCCTTTCCAACACCTACCACCTTTCGCCGTTTGTACGGCATTAATAACATATGTTGCTATGTCAAATTTTAGGACGTTAGAATAAGCGGTTCCAGAGCTAAGGGGTATGAGAAGTGCAGTTTGTATGGGAGGTGCCACGCCCCCCTTTCCAAACCCTGCCACCTTTCGCCGTTAGTACGGTATTGATAACATATGTTGATGTGTCAAATTTTAGGACGTTAGAATAAGCGGTTCCAGAGCTAAGGGGTATGAGAAGTGCAGTTTGTATGGGAGGTGCCACGCCCCCCTTTCCAAACCCTGCCACCTTTCGCCGTTAGTACGGTATTAATAACATATGGTGCTGTGTAAAATTTTAAGACGTTAGAATGAGCGGTTCCAGAGCTAAGGGGTATGAGAAGTGCAGTTTGTATCGGAGGTGCCACGCCCCCTTTTCCAACACCTACCACCTTTCGCCGTTAGTACGGTATTGATAACATATATTGCTGTGTGAAATTTTGGGACGTTAGAATAAGCGGTTCCAGAGAAAAGCGATATCGGAATTTTTGTGTGTATGGGAGGTGCCACACCCACTTTTCCAGTGCCTGCCATTTTTCGCCATATGTAGGGTATTTACAATCTACGCATCCGTGCTAAGTTTCAGTTCTTCAGCTTAATTGGTTTTGGAGATATAGTGGTTTTCACGTTTTAGTCTATATATCAGATGCCACGCCCCTATATATCCGGATTAACATTTCTGGATTAGACGAAGTTATATNTATGTTTTTAGTATGTATGGGAGGCGACATGCATCCTTTTTTAATAACTCACATTTTTTCCATGAGCAATTGATACATTTTGCATACACAACTCCATACCAAGTTCCAGTATTCTTCCACAAACACTTCCAGGGATATGTGGCAAGAAAAAGTAAATTTGTACTGGAAGTGCCACGCCCCTTTTTCTTATAATACTAATCTTCTTCCATGAATTTAGAATTGATTTTACATACCCCAGTACCAAGTCCCAGTACTCTACCAGGAACACCTCTAGAGATAGGCAGTATAAAACAGTAAATTTGTACGAAAGGAACCATGTCCCCTTTTCCAATAACTCTCATTTTTCTCCATGAGTATGGTATTGGTACATACATACATACATATGTATTTCCATACCAAGCTTGAGTGCTTTACCCCAAACATTCGAAGAGATATGCAATATGAAACTTTCAGTCAGTATGGGAGGTGCTACGCCTCTTTTCCAAAAACGTCCATTTTTCTCCGTGAATATGAACATGATTTCACACAGTGTTGGCAAACTGTTAATCTATTAACGATTAAAATGTTAATCGCGTTTGACGATTAAAACTAATTAGTCGTAATCAACTGTACGACTAATGTTAACATTTTTTTAATCGTTAATCGCTGGCTGCGATTACGTTTAATTAATTTAAAACATTAATCGTTAATCCAATTATAAATTCAATCTGATCCACTTGTCTAGTTTGTCCGAGTTTGAAACCAAACACCAGTTAAAGTAATTATTTTGTGTTTTACGCTTATAAAAAGAACATAATATAAAAAAATTATAATTATTGTTATTAGTAATACATAAACTGGGAACTTTTACAAACCTAGTTTGTAAAACGTTTGTTGGTATATATCTTAATGAAAATGCACACCAAATTCCTTAGGTGGATGAGGAAGCCCGACTTAGCCATACCGGATTAACTTACTTTGTGAGCACAAGGAAAATCCAGCATAACTTAATTAATCACCAAACCTACTTGATCAAATTATGAGTTAATGATTAAAAATTATTTTTTTAATCGCGGTTACGATTAACTGTTTAGTCAGATTAAAATTAATCATGATTAACTGTAATCAGATTGAAGTTAATCGAATTAACTAACTGGTTAAAACATCAATCGATTAATGCCATCATTGATTTTACATACATATCACTATACCAAGTTTCAGTTCCCTCCCACAAATATTTCCAGAGATATGTATGTAATATGAAAATTCCAATTTTTATGGAAGGGGCCTGGAGTTATCGGACTCACTTTCAGTCTAAGACCATCCTTCCGAAATCCGTAGTAAGTGTACTAAATTTTGTTCTGATCGGAAAACCGGTTAAGGAGGTAGCCTATTTTTCAATCCAGGTCATAAACCATCTTTGAACAAAATTTCATTTTCAAACAGGTGGAAAATCTTAAAAAAGTAGCCTATTTTCCAGTCTAGGTCATAAGATATCTGTGTGCAAACTTTCATGCAAATCAGTTCAGTCATTTACGCGTATTAATTCAATTAAACTTTCCTAATACGTGATAACTCTTAAAATAGTAGCCTATTTTCCAACATAGGTCATAAGCAGGCATGGGCAGAGAACGAGCACCCGCTCAAAGAGCATCACCATCACGTGTACGTATACAAGCAAGAGCGTAACGACGAGAACGCGTCAGCATGCAAAATGATCCCTGCAAAAAATGGGACTAATCCGGGATGACTCCGGGAGCAATCGCAAAGGAGCATGCGACTAATACCACTTTTGATCTCTTTATATGGAATGAACTGATCGCTTTTGTTCGAGCATGTCCTATGAAGAGACTAATTGTTCACCTTT
>NW_016160998.1:38354-48048 GCF_001687245.7 Rhagoletis zephyria | reverse complement strand
TTTTTTTGAGAAATAAAAGGGTCCTTTATAGATTTTTCGAAAAAAGTATTTTATTGTTAATATTCCACTGATTTTACTTTAGTCGGATTAATTAGTGTTTAAATTGTAATCCTTATTTACATTAGCCAGCAGTGTAAACTTTGGGAGAAAAGTTCATTTGGCACGCATGTCTTTTTCAGGTGACAGAAGGGACTCAAAATGGAGAAAATTAGCGGCATCTCATCACAACAGCGGCAATTAGAAGTACGCTTTAATTGTTGATGCCCAGCTCTCAGAAATGATTAATATACTTTAAATATTATTTCAGAAGCGTTCCACCAAAAATTCAACGAATCTGTGGGAATAATAGAGCGAATATCCAAAAGATATTTCCATTATCCTGGAGACAGGATGTCAAAACGGAATAAAAGAAATGTTTCACAGTCGTCTGCATAAATATACTATCTGTCATATTGATATGTTTTAACAATTTATTTTTTTGTTACTTCATTTTAGTTATCTTTATAAAAATTTGGTTTATTTTTTAACAAGGACCATATAGTTCAAAATTCAAAAATTGCGCAATATACATATGCATGTATGCACATTAGAGTGGTTCATAAAAACACTGGAAATTCATAAACGCTACATCAGAATATTGTTATTTGTGATAAAAAAAGACACAGCATTTTTTTATTTTGAAAAAAAAGTTTTCTTAGAGGTCGCGCTGGTCGGGTTTTTTATAAAAACGCTGATATTCTCAATTTTTTTATTTTCTTGACATGTTAGGATGCAGCTGAAAATGTAGTTTTTACATATAATTACTCTGGTATTACTGGGGAACTTTCCCTTAATTACACACCTGTCTTGGACAATTAGAATGGGTCTAGTTCCCGAAAATATGCTCTCGAAAAGACACTAGTAAAATTAAAACGTTGATACTGAACCATTTACGCATTGTCATGGGTGGGAACTTGTTACCAGGGGGTTTCTGGGGTTGCTTATTAGGAATTTGAAGTCAGTTTTTCGAAATTCAAAATGGCGGATGCAAAATGGCCGTCCATTTAAAAAAAAACGATAAGATTTTTTGGAAACCCGGCACTCGAGAATTTTTGGGGTCGCCGATTACGAATCTGAAGTCAATTTTTTTTTAACTCAAAACAGCGGATCCAATATGGCGATCAAATTAAAAAAAGTACTAAAATTAAAACGTTGACACTGAAAGTTTTAAACATTGTCAAGGGGTGTAGTAATATATTAAAATATACTAAAATTTTTGTTTGTATCTTATAACTGAATGTTTTCCTTATTTTTCTTTTTAATTAATATTTAAGTCTTTATGTATATTTAATAAACTTTGAAAAAAAATTAATGAATTAAATTCAACTATTTTAAACTAAAAATTTTTTTTTTAATTTTCTAGCAATTTTGAGCGTCGTTTTGCAGTTCGGGGAAGTGTGCTTTTCATCCGACTCGCCGGCGAACAAATTGTTCACCAAAACGACGTCGTAACGTCGTTTGGCAAATTGGGTACATACATATGCCCATCAGTACATCAACGAAGACCCTTTGCTTCATCATAAATACATATATCCATACAAACATATGTACATATATATGTACGAATGGATGTAGTTACGCGAAGCACGCTTGCATCATTTATACATATATTGCTTGGTAGCGGCAGAGCTTAAATGCGCAATGGGTTCGATCATACATACATATATATGTATACATATATACATATATGTTTACATACATATGTGCATTCAAATATACATATGTAGGCACTCGTACCCGTCATGCGTCGCTTTATTTCTTTTTTCCCCTTCCCTATACTACCTATGTCTTCCTTCTCACTCATGTAACGTTTTCAGTTTTAAAAATTCCACTCTCCACTCTTCACTTCAAAAAATATAAAGCACTGATAATGATTTTTGATTTGAAATATTCTTATATTGGTATAAATATGGGTAAGAAAATACACAAATTTATTGTTTTAATATTATCAATCAATACTCACAATATATGAAACTTTAAAAAATTGTTGATTGAAACTACCTTATTTTTATTACCACCCTTTTATTAGCTTGGGATGTAACTATGTAATATTGAGCCTAGATATACAGTGACGAGCAGAACTGTAACATGGTGTAACGCTTTGTATATCAGCCGCCGCTATCTTTCCAAGTTCTAACGACATTCATACTTTTGTTATTTATTCTTATTGGCACACCTGTAATTCCTCTCTCATAATGATTTGAAGTCAATCCAATGACAATAATAAGACCAGCAGACAAAAATGGAAATTAATGCAAATGTTACACTTTTGCACTCATATATTTTTAAGAACTTTTTTACAAGTTTCACGAAAAATAAGAACTATTAAAACAATGTTAAGTATAATTTTGCTTTTTTTAGTTCCTGGATATAATATGGCATTCCTTATTTGTATCTCTGTAAAAATTCTGGACGTATAGCCTCCCATGTTACCTTGGTTTGCTTTCATAACTCATGTACTCCATTGGACAGACTTGGATACTTAGTAAGCTGCGCTTTTAGTAGATCATTTCAAAATAGCAAATTTTTCCTTTGCATCCAGTCTTTGCGAACATACGCAGTATGTTTTGGGTGATTTTACGGCAGAAACTCATTTTTCGACCACATCTTGCAAATTTTGTTGAAATATGGACAGATACTGTTCCTTACGCATAATGCGTACTAACGGACCAACAATATTTTTGTAATAAAACTCCAAACTATTATTGACTGACCACTGTGATTCACAGTTTGCCTTAAATGATGCGCTTAAGCCTAATTTGGGCCTTTGATCCAATACCATGGCCGGCCATCTGATCAGTGTTGCCAGAACTTTCTGGACCAACCGGCTAAATTGGCAAAAAAACGGCTAAACTGTTTTCTACTAAATTTCACATGTTTTATGTAAATAAATCATACGTAGAAAGACTAGTTCATGGAGAGAAGTTGCAAATTCAAGCTGGCGGCAAGAATTTGCAATTAGGAAAAACGTATGATTATGGCACATGGTTGCAGTTTTTGTCGACAATAATTTGAATAAACAGGTTCGTCAAATTTAAAAATTTACAAACTTGAGCGATTTTAAAATGAACAATTTAAGTTAAGACTTGTTTACTTAATTAATTTAGTTAATTCCAATGGTTTGAAATNTGATTTTAAAATGAACAATTTAGGTTAAGACTTGTTTACTTAATTAATTTAGTTAATTCCAATGGTTTGAAATGTACTCGTAATGCAATCTCAACCAGAGTCGATATGGGAAACGCGACAGTTAGTACGGCAAAGAAATTGAAACGTATGTTGAAGAAAGTCGGAAAATATACGTGTATATCCTGTTTTTTGTCCCTCTGAAAGAATTTTAAAATCTCTACAAATTTCTTATGTTTTAAATGCTCCGTAAACACTAGCTGGCAGAGAAATTTGCAAGTTCCTGCAAATTTGTGTTCGTGCAGAAATTTGCAAATTTCTCTACTCGCGAGACAATTTGGGAGGATTTTTTCTTACTAACTGATATTTTGAGTGATAATTTTCGCTGGTTTTTCGACGAACAAGCCTATTGTCTTCCCAAAGAGTTTTGCTTTACATAGGAATTTGTGCTCTTTTACCTTTCATTTTTACGCATTTCAGTGATGGTTCTTTTATTCAAGTTGGACTTGGGTTTTTGGAATTTAAATAAGTTCTCAGGAAAAAAGTCAGTTTAAATAAATCCATATGTGTACATAGTGCTTGAAAATATAAATTTTTCCTTACCTTAAAACTTTAAGCGTGGGCAACAATGATGTGTTGTAATTAAGGCAGAATTGAATATTCGCTATCTGGAAAGACAATACCTGTAACATTTATTCTTGGCACTATATCCAAACACAAACGCGTGTTCAGCAAACAGTGAAACAATTTGTTATTTTCTAAGTTTGACAATAAAACTTCATACTTAAATTTAAGTCATTGATAACAAAGTTTTTATGAAGAAAATCCCCGTTACGGCCTTCTCTAGAAAAAAATATTCGTTTAAAATAAAAATAAGCGAAATCGGCCCAATTTTTTATAACCCTGCCTCCGCGATAACGCTAGTAGCCATTTCTAACAGATTTTGGATCGCCTAGTCAAAAATGGAAACATATATATTTGAATTTTAAGAAATCAAGGTAAATTGCAAAGTCGGCTAAAAACGGCGAATTTTTTTTACAAAACGGCTAACAAATCGGCTTCCGGCTAAATCTAGCCGGTGAACGGCTATAATGGCAACACTGCATCTGATTGAAAGCGATTAATTTAGTCTTGTCTTCAATTAAATCTTAAAAATGTGTTTTTTTTTATTGCATTCTGTAAGGTCTAACATATCCCAATAGGCAACGGTCCGGTTTTCGTGCGATCCAGCAAAATGCTACCACTCTCGCACATGTATTTTGATCAAAATGGTTTTTTCTTCTTTTATTATGCCTTTGCGTTCCATTTGACAACTCTTCGCCTCGCTGTCTACTGATTTGCATTCAATTTTAATACATTAAACGCTTCTGTAATATTGCCTGCAGCGCTACTTGCTACTAAGTTCACAAGATATCGGACCGTAATATTTTTTGGCAGACTTCCTTTGTCCTTAATAACATTTTAGGCTATATTTTTTCTCAGTCTTAACATTTTCATGTGGCGAACTCGACAACTTTTTGCCACTTTTCGTACGGTCCCGCCTTTCCACAGTAAATCTATTATTTACATTTATGTTTCCTGATTAACCATATTATTTACTGGTAATTACTTCTTGAATAAATTGCTATACAGAAAAAAGTCATCTGACTTCCAACTAAGTAAAAGATAACTGTAAAATGCAAAACTGAGAGTGAGTGCAAAACTGTAACATTTGTCTTAATTTACATTTTTGCCTGCTGGTTTTATTATTGTTGTTGGATTGACTTCAAATCTTTATGGGAGAGGGAGTAGGAGTGTACCAATAAGAATATACAACAAAAGCATGAAAGTCGTTAGAACTTTGAAAGATAGCGGTGGCTGAAATAAAAAGTGTTACACCATGTTGGTGTTGCTGGTCACTGTATGTACCACATAACTATAAGCAAAGTGTATAAATGATGACTGATGACAGTACGAATGAGAATTCTGACAATCGCTACGCTAAATTTTCGTCGCTAAAATTTTCTAAATGAAAATCAGTAGGGCCTAAAAGTATACAACATAGAAGAGCAACACATGCGATGTGTAATAAGCCAAATCTGGCAGTGTGTGCATTTAGACCGGTTATGCGCACTGCGTTGCCCGCGGGTAAAGGTCTTTTAAGCTTTCTATACATTTTGTATAGGCGCGTGAAGAGTAAAAGCTCGCTCTGCCCATCTCTGATTTAAATGTTGCGTGTTGTTAGGAACCTCTGCTATTCTTTTGGAGATCGTTGGCATTCAGAATTAGCGATAGCAAATGTTAGAATCCGGCTGCTGATGACAGTGCGAATGGAAATTATAATAGCGAGGTTTTAGTTTTTTACACTACATTTTTTTTGTATCATGATTACCATTTTTCATTTCCAATCTAACAAGTGGTTTATAATGACTGCTAAAATCAAAAGTTATCAAAACAAATTATATGGGACTGCGAAATATTATGTTTGCTTTTAGTCCATTTATAGAAACGTGGCATTATAAAAGGAAAAATTATTTTATTTTTATTTGCTTCTCTGCTGTTTCACAAGATTTTTTGTCATAGGAGTTTTCTAGGGTAGCCCGCGATCCTTGCACTACCTATCAGAGGACAATCACGCTCAATTCGTCACTACGGTATTGATAACAAATGAGAATTTCAGATTACACGGGAGGTGACACGCCCCTTTGGCCTTAATTACGGTATTGACAGTATATCGACTGTTGAGTGGAAGATCGACCTATCTTGGCAGCCAGTTCGAAAACGCCCTATCTCAAAAGACTTTTCAAGAACGCCCTATTTTAGAATTTTATTGAAAAAACACTCTACCCCAGAAATTGGTTGAAAAACGTCCTATCTCACTGAAAAATTTATTGAAAATGTGCTGAGATACGGCGTTTTTAATCGGCCGCTGAGATAGGGCATTTTTGGAAGGAATTCTGAAATAGGGCGTTCTTGAAACATCGACGTTTTGTTGAAAATTTATGAATTAGGCTATTTAGCCTTTCACATTGTAAATTTTCGCTTGGGAATAAATTCTATTATATAAAAACTGCCTATAAAAATATAGAGTTAAGTTTTTTCTATATTTAACTTCGTTATGTTATTTGTATGGCCTTATAACAATATATATAACGTTTTTAGTGAAAAGTTATTGTGGAAAAGCAACAATAATTTGAAAAATTATTAATTATGTAGTTGGCTTAGCAAAGTGAAATAGTGGAAATAAACAACAAGAATTGACAAGGCTTTTCCACAATAACTTTTCACTAAAAACGGCCTCAAGCTCATAAAAATTGTTGAATATTATTATTATATATAATGCTTTTGTCTCTTCAAGGGCTTGATATCAAAAAATTACTTATGTATAAATGGGGCATGATTCAATAATAAAAGGTTTGCTCAGATAACCGTTTTCTCGCTACCTCTTTACAAAATCGG
This sequence comes from Rhagoletis zephyria, assembly GCF_001687245.7. NCBI lineage: Eukaryota > Metazoa > Arthropoda > Insecta > Diptera > Tephritidae > Rhagoletis > Rhagoletis zephyria. Next base: position 41,445 of record NW_016160998.1, on the reverse strand, counting down.
CGTCTTTAGCAAGGCACTGTGTGTCCAAAATAAGTAAAGTCAGAATTTTAATGCTCTCACCCCTATGATCGTTCTATATCGAACAAAATATACCCCTAAATATTTTTTTGTTTTTAAATCATATATAAATATTTAAAGGTCGCTCAAAGCGCTCAAAGTTTTCCATATATTTTTTATGGGGAAAAACAACTTTTCGTTTAAATGGAATAGAATTCTTGAAAATCAATATTTTTCGATTGGATGGCTCTGGTTCGCTTTGGGAGACTTCCAATAACAATACCCAATTATTTATTTAACCAATTTTTTCTACTAAAGATTTTTTATTTATCCCTCCATTGCATTTTCTGACATTTTCTGGGGTTTTAACGGATCTATAAAATATAGTTAAGTACTATGAAAAAATTGTTAAATAAATAACTGAGTATTATTATTACGAGTCTCCTGAAGGGAAACAAAGTATTTCGATCGAATTATATTGGTTTTCAAGAATCCTATACCATTTCTACGAAAAGCGGTTTTCCCCCATTTAAAATACATGGGAAACTTTGAGCGCTTTGAGCGACCTCTAAATATTTTTCGATTACAAAACAAATAAAATTATAATTTCCTTTCACGACACCGAGATTTTGGTTTAACATGCGCATTTGCGAGAGTTTATTTTCCAGTATTCTACCCTCGGTTTGCTCACGTGATGGATGAAAATTTGTGCCGTTGCCCGAATTTATATGGCAATTCAATTATCGGGATCGCGAAACAGAGCAAAGCGAAAGTAGAACACAGGGTTGTAAATTTATTTAGCAAATCCAAAACTTAAGCCATTACAGGACCGACTGAATGACTATTACAAACGACTGACTGAGTAACAATAAAAAATGATTGGACATACTTAACACAATAAAAATCATACTAATTTATCACATTTACAAAAACTAAAAATGCGCTTTTATTACAAAAAGAACTAAAAAGTATAAAATAATTTATAGATATAGCGATTANCATTACAGGACCGACTGAATGACTATTACAAACGACTGACTGAGTAACAATAAAAAATGATTGGACATACTTAACACAATAAAAATCATACTAATTTATCACATTTACAAAAACTAAAAATGCGCTTTTATTACAAAAAGAACTAAAAAGTATAAAATAATTTATAGATATAGCGATTACGTTTAAGAATAATAGGAAACTCCCTAACTTTATTGAATTTATTTTTTTAAACTAGCTTAAAATAGGAATAAACTGATTGGCCCATAGTCATAGTCAAAATAAAGTCGACTGTAAAGTTAGTTGCAGCTTTGTTTGACCGATATCCCATTGAAATTTATGTCAAAAAGCTGCAACTAACTTTACAGTCGACTTTATTTTGACTATGACTACGGGCCAATCAGTTTATTCCTATTTTAAGCTAGTTTAAAAAGATAAATTAAATAAATTAGGGAGCTTCATATTCTTCTTAAACGTAATGGCTATATCTATAAATTATTTTCTTTAGATCCTGTCATAATAAAAGCGTATTTTTAGTTTTTTAAACTATAATTTTATTTTATAAATTTTAGTCCTTTGAAATCCTGCAATCAATAGTACTCTGTCTGTATATTTCTCATTGTGCCTAATTTTTTCAATGCATCGTTATAGCATGGCTTCTTTCCGTCCTACAGCGCCATTGGATCGTAGCATATTTTAGCTCCTTCAAATATTTCAAATTATTAAGTAAGTCTTATTGAAGTCGCTAGGCATGATTTGGAGTTTCAATAAATTTCAATTTGAGTGGGTTATACAAAATGTGTATTACACATATATGTATTCTGAATATGAAACAAATCGGAGCATGCAAATTTTTTAATTATATAGACTCAGGAGCCACATAACTGCAAAATTTGTTGTGTAGTTATTTCTTTTCATGTAAGCAATATATGTACATACTAAATGCGAACCTAATCGGATCACAAATACGGCTTTTCCAAATATCTCGACTCCTCCGCGACCTATCGGCAAAATTTTTTGGAGATTTATTTATTTTCATATAGGTAATATATATACATAGATTGCCGCTTACACATATGTTAGTGTTTGGCCGAGCTTCTCCTCCGATTTGTGGCGTGCGCCTTGATGTTGTCACACAAAGCGAAGGGACCCACAGTTTTACGCCGGCTCCGAACGGCGATTGTAGTTTTATGAGAAGCCGTTTTTCATGACAGAAATCCACTCGGAGGTTTGCCATTGCCTGCCGAGGGACGACCGCTATTAAGAAAAAACCTTTTTTGTATATTTTTTGCGATGTTGCTTTGACCAGGGTTTGAACCCAGGTGCTGTGAGTGGAAGCGCGCGCTGCTTACCACTACACCACAGCGGCCGGTAATATAGGTTCTAAATATGAACTACATAAGAATTTATAGTCTTATAGTTATAGCCGGTTTTGCACCTAGCGGATTAATTCATCTTTCATATTGCATTGTCATCGGGTTTTGAGCTAAGTTTGAAGTTTCAAGTCTGTAGCTCATCGGGAAGTTTGTTAAATGTTGATTGCAAAATTCCAGGACATACATACAAAGGTACATACATGCAAAGATACACACATACATATATACATAAAAGTTAAATAAAAGCTTTTAAAAAATAAAGGGCTCATTCCATTTCAAATCACCCAGGCCGGGGGAAAGTGAATTTAAGTTTGCGATAAAACTCACAGGGATTGTTCCTTGAACAATTTAAGGAGACACGTATTTTTTCTTTTTGCTCAGAAATGCGAATTTTTCGAATAATGCATTTTTTTCTTTTTGAGTACGAACGCTTCTTTTTTCCTCTCTTAATAGCAACTTTTGATGAAATCGCTTAGAACTGCCCCAAAAAAGCAAGGATTTTAACGATTTTTTTTTAGATTGCAGATATTGATCTACTGAATCGATCTAGTGAACTAAAAATCAGTAATTGTTTATTTATAATTAATTATTGTTTATAAACAAAAAATTTTTTTTTGTTTCAACTTGATTTTTTTCAAATTGCCACATCTTTTTTTTCTCTCAAACTTTTTTGTCTATTAGGGAATAGTATAAACTATTTTCAGTACGAGTAGCAATATGCT
>NW_016160998.1:19042-38338 GCF_001687245.7 Rhagoletis zephyria | reverse complement strand
AAATTTTTTGAGGTTGCCCGATCAGAGCCAAAAGTTTTTCCCAATTGGGCTCTAATTTTGGCCCAATTAGCGATTTGCCCAATCTACCGAAGATTTCCCCAACCAGTGCTCACAATTTGCTCAAAGTGAACATGCATACGCAATTAAAACGTTTTTATCGATAAAATCACACATACACACATCAAAATTCCCTACGAAAAAAAATAGTTTTTAATTTTTCTCTTGAAAAATTTTCCACTACAAATTTTTTGATAAAAAAAATTAGTTTTTGAAAATATGCCATTTCAAAAAAAATTGGAAAAAATCACAATGGTAGCTCTGAGTATTGCGCAATATTTAAGTATAATGTTATGGGGTGCACTCTACAATAATTTGAGTTAAGAATTTTTTTTTTTACACCGAAGTTGAGTAAAATGAGTACATTACAATTAAAAAAAAAATAAAATTTTGTTTAGAATTTTTTTGAGTATGCAATTTTGTAGCCCATTAAATTTGAGTATAATAAAGTGCAAGTGTTAAGCTACTGCAAAATTGAAAAAAATCAAGTTGAAACAAAAAAAATTTTTTTTGTTTATAAACAATAATTAATTATTAATAAACAATTACTGATTTTTAGTTCACTAGATCAGTTCAGTAGATCAGATTCAGTATACCAATATCTGCAATCTAAAAAAAAAATCGTTAAAATCCTTGCTTTTTTGGGGCAGTTATAAGCGATTTCATCAAAAGTTGCTATTAAGAGAGGAAAAAAGAAGCGTTCGTACTCAAAAAGAAAAAAATGCATTCCTGAGCAAAAAGAAAAAATACGTGTCTCCTTAAATTGTTCAAGGAACAATCCCTGTGAGTTTTATCGCAAACTTAAATTCACTTTCCCCCGGCCGGATAGAATGAGCCAAAGGTATATTTTTTTTTGGTATAGAACAATCCCAGGGGTGAGAGCATAAAAATTCCGACTTTACTTTTGCACATGCATTTCTGGACCACCTGTGAAACCATTTGTAAGGGAGTGTCAAATCTCGACTGTCATTAGAGAGCAAACCTTTAATTTATGAATCATGTAAATAAGGCTCGTTTTTAAAGACTTTTAAATATTATTAAGATTTTTGCTGACTTATGAATAATTACTTAATTTTAGCAGGTTTGCAATTTGCAAAAACATCGATATTAGCAGCTCATATAAAAACATCGATGCATCGATGTTTCCATCTATGTTTCTCCAGCTCTATACATTGTACATTATCGTTACCTTAATATATTATAAAGGGGACTAACTCATTTCCCTTTGAAATTCAGAGGTGTATAAAGTCGGTAGATTACTTACTAAAAACCCAATCGAATTCAAAATCAACAACTACATCAAAAAATTAGTTCCTGTGGTTATTATAAGAACAGTGTAATGAAAAGAATCGGAACTGAATAACTTTAATATTTATAAATGTAAGTAGTTTAGATAATAACTACGCTGTAAAGAAACAAACATGTTAGATAAAGCCTTCGTATATTAAGATAACAATATGTACTCGTATATACTATGTATGTACTTCGACATCATTCATTTTTAAACATTGTTGCCAACTTAGTGCTTTTCTTAATTCAAAACGCGACAATTCTTGAGTTTGGTGCTTGGTGTGTTTTTGGTGTTTCTTTTTAGTTTGAAGACACCAAAACTGTAAATCTGAAACAAAAATAGAAGTTAAATTTAGAGCAATTGGAAGTTTTGTAAGGAATTTTACAAGAATGGAAACAAAATCATGGTACAATGACAATCATAAACGAAGGAGCACACGTTTTTTAAAAAAAATTGTGGCAGCTTTTTCAATCATGCCAGAGTTAATAATAATAATAATAATAGATTGGCGCTTACACATATGTTAGTGTTTGGCCGAGCTTCTCCTCCTATTTGTGGCGTGTGCCTTGATGTTGTCACACAAAGCGGAGGGACCTACAGTTTTACGCCGCCTCCGAACGGCGATTGTAGTTTTATCAGAAGCTGTTTTTCATAAAAGAAACACCCTCGGAGGTTTGCCATTGCCTGCCCAGGGGCGACCGCTATTAAGAAAAAACCTTTTTTCTAAATTTTTTGCGAAGTTGCTTTGACCAGGGTTTGAACCCAGGCGTTGCGAAGTGGAAGCGCACTGCTTACCACTACACCACAGCGGCCGAGTTAATAATATAATAGATTGGAGCTTACACATATGTTAGTGTTTGGCCGAGCTTCTCCTCCGATTTGTGGCGTGCGCCTTGATGTTGCTACGCCAGCGGCCGAGTTACATACGGTAATTTGCCAGTAAGTAAGTAAGAAACATTAATTTTTATACCCGAGCGCACTTGTGCACAAGGGTATATTAATTTTGTTCACATAACGGTTGTTTGTAACAGCCAAAACGAATCGAGATAGATATAGACAAATGTATACATAAATGATCAGGATGAAAAAAGAAATCGATTAAGCCATGTCTGTCTGTCCGTCCGTCTGTCCGTCTGTCCGTCTGTCCGTGTACACGATAACTCGAGCAAAAATTGAGATATCTCAACGAAATTTGGTATGTAGGTTTCCCTTAATCCAAGGTAGGTTGGTATTGAAAATGGGCGAAATCGGACTTTAACCACGCCCACTTCCCATATAACGGTAATTTCCAGAAATACGAAAACTGCGATATTTTAGTAACTACTGAAGATTATTCACTCAAAATTGATATTTACAATAATTTTTAGACGAAAAATAAGAATATTATAAATTTTTGGAAAATGGGCGTAGCCACGCCCACTTATGGTTACATGTGTATATCTTGGTAACCGCTGCACCAATTTCTTCCAAACTTGGCACAGTTGTTGGCCTTCGCATAACATACCAAATGGCCGAAAATTTTTAAAATCGCTCAATAACCACGCCTACTTCCCATATAACGGTAATTTTCAGAAATACGAAAACTGCGATATTTTAGTAACTAATGAAGATAATTCACTCAAAATTGATATTTGTAATAAGTTTTAGTCGAAAAATAAGAATATTATAAATTTTTGGAAAATGGGCGTAGCCACGCCCACTTATGGTTACATGTGTATATCTTGGTAACCGCTGCACCAATTTCTTCCAAACTTGGCACAGTTGTTGGCCTTGGTACAGCATAAAAAATCGCCGAAACTTTTTAAAATCGGACAATAACCACGCCCACATCCCATATAACGGTAATTTAGAGAAATACAAAATCTTCGATAAATCAGTAAATATTGAAGCTAATTTATTCAAAATTGATACTTGCAACAATTCTTTACCAAGAAATACGTTTATGGTAAAATTTTGGAAAATGGGCGTGGCACCGCCCACTTATGATCACATATAAGTATATCGGTAACCGTTCTACCAATTTGTACCAAACTCGGTGTGGTTATTGTGCTTGCCACATATAAGCAAAACGTTGAAAATTATTGAAATCGGACTAAAATAACGGCCGCTTCTCATATAACGGTAAATTTCAGAAATGCTTGAAACTTCAATATTTCGAAATTGAAGGACGCTAATTTACTCAAAATTGATACACCCCGGCTTACCATCTAGCGGAAGGTTTCGGAAAGGTGAAAAAACATATATTTAATACTTGCGCCGGGTATTTAAAGTTCGGCTCCGCCCGAACTTAGACTTCCTTACTTGTTATTACATAAATTGTATCGCCATACCGACAATATAATTTTGTATGCATACAAAGTCCATTAAATCCTCCAATAATAAATTTTGTGCTTGTTTCGTGATTTTTTCTTGGGACTTAGTACTTTTTCAAATTCAAAACTTGGCATCACTGTATTTAAATAATCTGCTACGCATAAATTCTCAACTCATTACTTTACTTCTTGGTACATACAGTTCTTAGCTGGAAAACAAGCGTACACGTCAAACGAGTTGGCTGCTGAATGACCAACTTTACCTTCCGTGTCGGTGCGCACAAATGCAATGTTTGCATAATTTATGTGTGCGACCCACCGCCCTTTATACGTATGTATGTATGTACACGAAAATTTTGTATTTATTTTTAATTCTCATTTAAATTTAAATTGCCCAAAGTGCCAAGGAATTTGTTGTTATGAAAAATTGATCAAGTGGCTGCGGTCATTTCGTAAAGTAAACTAACTAACTGGTTAACTTACGGTCTTTCCCCCAAGAAGCGTGACATACATATATGCATTACAGAGTTTTCGTAAGTATTTAAGGAGTTTCATAAACATTTGCCTACTTACGTACATACATAGATACTAGGGATGCCAAAATATGCTGAAAATTTGATACCGCGTGTTGCCACTGCCTTCGCCTTTAAAGTATCCATAAAAAATCGAGAACTGTATTCAAATGTATCCACCGAAAAGAGCGGACATTTTAACACAGTACATCTGTGGAAGAGAAACTCGGCCCCTTAACAAACTTATTATTGTAGTCAGAATTTTCTCATCCTTAGAAACAAAGGCCCGTAGTTATAGTCAAAATTAAGTCGACTCTAAAGTTAATTACAGCTTTTTGACATATTTTTCAATGGGATACCTGTCAAAAAAGCTGCAACTAACTTTAGTGTCGACTTAGTTTTGACTATAACTAGGGGAGTTTGTTTCCCAGATCTGTTTCTAAGAATGGGAAAATACTGACTACAACGACGAGCCAAAGTTTCCGCATGTTCGATGTTTATTACTACGATTCGATTCCCACAAATAATGCATGCAAAAAATGTTTCCTAGTATATCAAAATAATACTAATTTAAACTAATTTTGACCTGTTACATTTAGTTCAGTAAATTGTTAATTCCTGCTGTTATGGTTACAATGTTTTTCAATCAAACTGGTGGATTGGGAAATTGAAAATTTTCTCAAAAACTTGTATTTGTCCGTAAATTCTGCCATCCTATTTGAATTCTCGCTTAACGACATATAACTGAAAATTTACAAGTTATAAGTTCTTTTTAGTACAGTCAAGTTATTGTTGAAAATTCGTCATCGGCATGGTTGTCAATTTCCTCTGAATGCTAAGAGAAGGGCTGCTCGGGATGTAAAAGTTGATTTTTTCGCATTACAGTTAACTACTACAGGTCGGAAAACTTAAAATTTGCAAACTACTTGGTATTATTATATGCACGTTTATGTAGCCAAAAAATTAATTTTTCTAAGTGACAACAACAAAGGAAAATATCTTGCTTGGAGGATGAGCAGCCAACTGTTAAAAGTGCTGTAATAGCTCGTGCATAAATAAAATAAAATTTCTTCAACTTTCGAATACTTATGGGAAAAGGTATCCAAATTTACACTGAGGAAAAAACGAAGTATCCCTCAAAATTTAAGGCGAAAATGTATCCAATTGGGTACATATGTACCACAACGGCAATACTGATTACGAAAGCAAACATATGTATGTTGGCAAATTTATATGTCCAACGTAGGAACGATTTTGCGATAATGCGTGCATTGGGACGTCCCCGCATCGCACGCATTATTTGAAAATCAAACTCGTTTGATTTTTCCCCAGTATCATGCGAAAAATAATTCAGTGAAGATGGAAATACTTATTTCTGAATTTAAAAGCGATTTTTTTGTGCAGGGATCGTAGCCGTTATGATTTTTGTAATAAAAATCATAATTTAATCGTTCTTTTAGATTTTTATGTTTTCGATCATTTTTAACGGTTCCCTGCAGTGAAAAGCCAAACCAGTTAGAAAAAATACTAGTTCATTAACTAGTATGTGCCTACCAGTTCGACAATTTCGAAGAACTTAGGCGATCAGCGACATCTGCCTTTGAATTGCCAAAGCCAAAAATAAAACGCAATTAATTGCTTTTCTTACAAATGTCGGCTGTGGCGTCACGTGAAGACTACTGGTTCTGGTTCTGAAATCGCAGTTTCGAGGCCGCTTGGAGGTGGTTAAGATTTTTAAAGTTAAGTAAATGTAAGTAAAAATAATTTATTCAATTTATAAATAAATAACAAATTTGAAAATCTAATTGCATTGCAAAAAAAGATTTAGGAAGAAATATAAAAACAAAGAAATTCAACAAAAATATTTTTTTTTGTTAAATTTAAAAATTACAATAAACAGCATAAACAAAAAAATAAATCTATAAAAAATAAAAATAACATAAAAAATAAAAAATAAAAAAATTTTCCCAGCGCCAGTATTTGAACCTGGGACCTCAGGCTTACCACGCGAGTGCTCTGCTCTGTCGGCCATTGTGACTGCTGGTCGCGAGCAAAAAGGCACACTTATGCTTTTCACGGGGCATGAATTGGCAGACTATCTCATCAACTGGTATGATGCTACTAGTATTTATACTAGTAGATGCTGATGCATAGCCTAACAATTGACATCTCGTAGGACATCGCAATGTTAAAAATACCAGTCGCTAACATTGAAAAAGGGTAGAACGTGAACTAGTTCGGCTGAAACGCAAACCGGTAGAATTCTAGTTCAAAACTAGTAGCTTTTCCTGCAGGGTTATAACAGAGACTGTGTTTCTATAACGGATGATGGTTCCATGCTCTTGATTTCATTTCATTTTATTTCATTTCATTTATTAAACAAGAACCATTAGTACAATAAGAACTTTCTTCTTTTCTAGCACAACAAAATTTCGCATTAATTGAAATTAATAACACATAAACTATTATAAAATTAACTTAACTATACAAATATAATATAAAATATAAAACATAAGGACTTAAACTAATGTTGATGGTCGCGTTAATTGGAGAAATGAGAATATATGATTTTTTTAAAGTTACTTTTGTTTAAGCTGCCTCTTTTTATGAGTGGACTAGAATTCCACGTTCTAATAGCACTGATAAAAAAATAGTCTAGTCGATGTTATAAAGTTATAGTTGGGTACAATAGGGGGATTTGAGCGCTCAGACTTTGGGAATATTAACTTCTCATAGAGGTAGAAGGGCGTCTTTGTAGAGATTAGCCGGAACAGAAAAATACAGCTTCTTGCCTTAAAGTAGTCCTGAATTTCACATCCTAACAGACTTGCCCTCCATTTCGATATGTGATCAAATTTTTTTAATCCGTACACATACCGAGTTACATGTTTGAATACTACACTAATCTTATGAGCCGATGCAGAGTCTAGCTTATTATAAACCAGCTCGGAGTAGGTAATAATAGGAACTATAAGTTGAATTGCTAGCTGCCGTCTTGCTCAGCTAATAATGACTCAAAGGCCTTAGAAATTGCTGGCAAAATGCTAATAGGCCGAAAATCACTAGGTTCACTAGCACATGATTTCTTTGCGACCGGTCGCACACACGGAATTTTCCACACGTCTGGAAAACAAGAAGTTGTAATGCAATGATTAATAACATGCGTAAGAACAAGAGCGAACGCAGAAATTTTTTTCTGGAGGGGTTTTAAAGTTATTATTATTATTTTTTTTTCATTTAATCAGTTGCACCAAATATGCGTTTCGGTGGTACAAAATGTCTATATTTTTTTCAATAAATTCGAGTTATTACATATGTATGCATGAAAAATGTGAAATATCATTTCTCTACTGCTTCGACTTAAAAGAAAATATTGTAATCAGTATTTCTTTATTCGCAACTTCTATATTTCTGTGGATGCTAAGTAAAGCTTAACCATCTAATCTTTGTTCCCCAGTTTTACTTCGTAAATATGATTCAAGCTTAAGAAGGAGCGTTCACTGGAAATAAGTATCACAGGAAGTGTTGGCCCTATCTGCAAGAATCGGTATACCTTTAGGTACAGTGATTGATTGCAAACATCAGGAGCGTCTAGGAATGGTGTTGGACTATGCTCCGTAGGTACATTGAAAACATAACAAGGGTATTCATCAAACCTTATAAACCGTATAAAATTATAATTGTGTAAACTTTGGTAATCAACTGTCAAAATTTGTATGGAAACTCGTTTACACATTTCAAATAAATTTCTACAACGATATCACTGAATAATCTTGATAACCTGAAGACAATGTAACTGTCGCAAGTGTATACAAAAAGAGAGTATGGGTTGCTCTTAAATTTATAAGAATATCTGCTTGATAAACTATCGGTTTAGATGAACACCGCTAATATTAATTTAAATATTAGCATGGCATTTGAATTTAAATGTAGAAAATTACCTTTGACACATTTTAACACATGATAATTGAAATGTCAAATTACGTTTAGTCGAAGGCGGAAATGTAAAAGCAGCATCCGGTGCCCACGGACATTCAAGGAGCTCATAATTCTCGTTATCGCTTAGTTTACGGTGACCAAAATTTGACGCATCATTAAGCGGAACCTGCAAGGACGTGGATATATAAATTCGGTTGCAGAGAACTTAAAACTTGATTTTCGTGACGCAGAGGGTTGTCAAATTACCGGTATATTGAAAACAATGAGGGTGTTGATTTTTTAAACTTAGGGAAGCGACCATTTTTGGGCCTTAATCAAACTACGCCTAAACGTTAGTATTCATACATGCTAGTAAAATTCCAATAAGATTTTCTCTATCTCATCATTACGTCCTGAGAACTGTGGGACTCGGGTAACTTATAGCCCACTTTCACCAAGAGCTGTTTTAATTTCCTTTTCCCATAGGCATTAACTGCAGTTAAGGCGTGGTGGAAATGAACTCTTACTCTGGAATCAGCTGCACCAAGTTTCCCAGCGCCGGAGCGTATTCATTTTTTCCGTACTTGACACTCGTCAGATGAATTTTGGGCTGTTTGTGAAAATTCGGCAGCCGGAGGGGCAGAAGTTTTCAATTTAAAATAGTTCGTTATTTTTACAGAATGCATTCGGTACGTAGCACTTTTTGCTCTGGTGATTCAGCGACATTGAAAATACACTTTTTCTCCCAGATAGATATGTAAANAGCTTCGAAAACCTTAAAACGCAAACCAAAATGTGCATATAGTATATATGTAGTACTTTTAGGGATTATGTAAAGTATGTATGTATATAAAGTGGTGTTGCCAGAGCATCTAGACGGAGAGCTCATCCCCAAAAAACCCATTATTCTTCAGATCGATTGAAATTTTTTGTGTGCTTAGCTTGTTATCTATATATATAAATGTGAATGTCTTTTTGCTTATTACCTTATAACTTTTGAGCCACGACACGGAATCGCACGAAACTTGGCAGACTTATTTGTTCTTACCCCGGGAAGGTTATAGGTGTGGTCTTATTTGAAAATATGTCGTAAATTTCGCAAGGGGGCGTGGCACCGCCAATAGACCTGCAAATGTTTAATCAGCTAAAACTTCGGAACCATAAGTCGAAAGAATTTGCAATTTGGTACGAAGACATGTCTACGGGAGGCGCTTATTGTAAGGTATATATAAAAGAGAGCGTGGCACATGAACTTGAAATTTGGTATGCAAACATATCTATGGTAGGTGCTTATAGTAAGGTATATATAAATGAGTTTGTAAAAGGGGGCGTAGCACATAACATGGGCGTGGAAGTTCTTATCAGCCATAACTTCGGAATCACAAATCACACGACCCCTTTAATTCCTTCTGATATCCCTTTAGAATTTAAAAAACTTCAGTTTCCAGTTCACTTAGCTTTTGCAATGACAATAAAAAAGGATGCCTTAAAATAAAACCAACTCTTTATCGAAAATAAAATTTATGATAATTGCATTGGAAAATGCATCTATGTTAATAGATGCATTGAAGTACTAAAAACGTGCTGCGGAATAATATTAGAGTAAGAAATTAGATAGTTAAAATTTAGTTATTACAATACAACTTTGGTATTTCAACTATTATCTATATAATTTATTAAAACTATTTTATTATAAACATATTATTGCTTTTGATTTCATAGCACCCCAGCTAAACAACTATTCTACGTTATTATGCTATCACGGCTATATTAAAATTCGAGAAGAAATGAAATATAACATCGTTACATAAAAATTTTTTCATATTTGTATAAAGACGTGCGGTGAAACCCGCGGGTAAAAGCTAGTATGCATATAAATTGATATCAGGAGGGCTGGCTGCTGAACAACGTACTTCATATGACTGGAAATTTGTACAGAATTTTAACTAAAGTATATAGGAAACTAGCTTTTACCCGCGGATTTCACCCCACGCCAGAAGGAATTATAAGGGTCATGTGACTTGTGGTTACGAAGTTATGGCAAAAAATTCCAAGTCTATGTTAAGTTCTACGCCCCTTTTACAAACTATACTACTACTTACTATAAGCACCTACCATAGATATGTCTGCATACCAAATGTTATGTTTATATGACTTATGGTTCCGAAGTTATAACTGGTAAAATATTCCACGCCTTTGGGATTTACCGCCGCCTTCCACAGTCTTATTTATATATATACCTTACTATAAGCACCTACCATAGATATGTCTGCATACCAAATGTTATGTTTATGTGACTTATGGTTCCGAAGTTATAACTGGTAAAATATTCCACGCCTTTGGGATTTGCCGCCCCCTTCCACAGTCTTATTTATATATATACCTTACTATAAGCACCTACCGTAGATACCTGCATACCACATTTCAAGTTCATGTGACTTATGTTCCGAAGTTATGACTGACCTAAAATTCCACGCCTATGTTATCTGCCACGCCTCCTTTTACAAACTCATTTACATATACCTTAAGATAAGCATCTACTATAGATATGTTTGCATACCAAATTTCAAGTTCATGTGACTTACGGTTCCGAAGTTAGAGCTGATTAAATAATTCACGCCCATGGGAGGTGCCACGCCACCTTTTCCAATACCGCCAATTTTTTCCCATGAGTATGGAATTAATTTTATTTATCTCGACAGCAAGTTCCAATGCTCTACCACAAATATTTCAAAAGATATACAATATGAAAATTTTAGTAAGTATAGGAGGTGCCACGCCCTCTTTTCCAGCACTGCCCATTTTTCTCTATACCTATAACCTTCCCGGGGTAAAAGCAAATAAGTGTGCAAAGTTTCGTGCGATTCCGTGCCGCGGTTCAGAAGTTATAAGGTAATAAGCAAACAGACATTCACATTTATATATATAGGTGAATTCAAGTTTGCCTGCCAATTCTTATGGTCTTAAAGTAATTCCAGCCTATGTTGAAAGTGCATTGTTGCAAGTATGTTGATACTTCAAACGTATATCGTTAAAATGCCATGGCGTATGAGTTATCTATCAACATCAATATTTAGTCCGGTTATGCTTCCAAGCTTGTGCTCATTCACCTCGGTTTGTTCTTTATTTGCAGATTTTTGCGAATAGTTGAAAATTCGTACAAACATTTACGGAAATAAAAACAGTATTGCTTTTGTTTGCGTAATTAACTAAATACAAAGAGAGAAATTTCTTAAAATTTTCCGCAGGCATTTCGGGAGGGGTTTGAACCCCCAAAACCCTTACCTGCGTTCGCCCCTGGTAAGAGTACTAATGATATAAGGCAAGACAATCTTAATAAATTTTATAGGCAGGCCGTCCTCTCCAATTGCATTTGACTTAATATTCAGAACACATCTTATGATATCACATTCAGAGACTGGGACAAAATTAAACAAGGGACCTGCGAATTTAGCAGCGGTTAGAGGAACAAATTGATTTTGAGGGACAACAGAAGGAGATTTTATAAAAGTACTATTTACGACATCAACGTTTAATTTACAATCAGATACACCACGCGCACGTACACGAAGAATTTTAATATTACGCCACAAGACAAATGATGGGAGGGAGGGGTCTAATGTTGAGGTAAAAAACTGTTGCTTTTCCATTCTGATTATATATGTAGCCTTATTTCTTGCGTTTTTAAATAATAACCAATTCAGTGCGATTTCTTTTCCATGCCGTGTGCAATTTATTTCTGGCTTTTATGGCTGTTTGAACCTTTTCATTAAACCATGGATAAGATATCGACATGTTTTTACTTTCACGGACAGGAACATACAAATTAAATGCATTTAAAAGATGACCATTAAGGAAGCTTAGCTTGTGATTAACAGTAACAAGACGCCAACAATCACTCCAGTGTATACATGAGAGATGTGAAAACAGAGAGTCCGTATTCAATCGTGTATAGTCCCTAAACATAAAAGTATTACCGCTCCTAGGACGTTCGAAATCAATATTAACAGAACAAAATATAAGATCATGGTCAGAAATGAAGGATAACTGGTAAAAATTTAAAACTATAGTTGGGTCAGAAACAATGAAATAGTCAAGCAGGCTAGGGTTAGAGTTATTCTTAAACCGAGTAGGTACCGCCGTATTAACGAGAGAGAGACCAACTCCGGCTATAGCATCAGTAAAATTAGATGAATCACGAGAAAGCAGATTGATGTTGAAATTCCCACATTCATGTAATCTAAGACCGAAGACGACAGAGCTACGAAAAAATATGACAGACAATTAGACCTATGTGGGTTGTATACACAGGAAACTAAAACTTTGCATTGGGACGTCCCCGCATCGCACGCATTATTTGAAAATAAAACTCGTTTGATTTTTCCCCAGTATCATGCGAAAAATAATTCAGTGAAGATGGAAGTACTTATTTCTGAATTTAAAAACAATTTTTTTGTGCAGGGACCGTAACCGTTATGATTTTTGTAATAAAAATCATAATTTAATCGTTATTTTAGATTTTTATGTTTTCGATCATTTTTAACGGTTATAACAAAGACTGTGTTTCTATAACGGATGATGGTTCCATGCACAGAAGTGGAAAACTTTTGACTGCCATTCACCTGGGAGCGGTCAGAAGCGATTCTTGTGCGTACGGTTCAAATGGCAGCTCACAACGTCCGGATATTTATATACACGTATCCTCTGGTTAGCAACCAAACAACCGTTTGGGAGCGAGCTAAAGAGAGAAGGCGTAATTTATATGTAAACGTTATTTTGTGCTTTACCGTACGCATAGTTATTTTACACATGAGTACCTAGTATTCACGCCTTTTTTCATAAAAGAATTTGGAATGAAAAATCGCGAATACGAGTGAAATTTAATATTAAAATTTTCCCATATTCAAGCTTAGTTTCCAGCTCAAGAAATATTACCAGAAATTTTTGAAAAAATACGTTGCCATTGCTGTAAATTTTCTTGAAGAAATATTTACAAATAAGAAAACATATTGAACAGACTAAAAAAATTTAACTTCCAAATATTTGAACGGGGCTTGTTCATGACCACTTCAGGATTAGTTGGGGGCCAGTCTCGGTACAGTTTGGAACTACATTATATACATATTTATATAGTCCTAAACTGGTCCCAAACTAAGCTCCAACTGGTCTCAAACTACTCCCCAACAGGACTGCTTGCCTACTACTCAAGAGACTATGACAAGTCTCAAAATAAGTATTTTTTTAGAATTATAAAATATTTATCTCAATGATAATTATCATGAAAAGACTTTTATAACATAAGTCTTAAAATAAAAATCTTTGAAGACTTGAAAATATTTATCTCTCTGATAATTATTATGAAAGGACTTTTATAATATAAGTCCTTGAATAATTATTATAGATGACTCGAAAAATGTTTATCTTAACATAATAATTATTGATTGACTTTATTCTTTTCTCTTATAATAGTTATGTCTATGGATTGAACAATAAAATAATAAATACATTTATAGTTTAATTGTTTATTACTTTGTTTTAAGGTTTGTGCTAAGCGTGCAACGAAGGTTTGTATCAGAGTACCAATCTGAGATTATTGATAAATCCATAGACCGGTTTGGTGAAGAGCCAAGACGTTTACTTCTTACGTAATTACAGCAGATGGCAGAAACACGTATCACACATAAATTTCTATAATAAAAATAGCATAAATATTAGGAGCGTTAATAGGTCTATTTTGAATTATAGTAAAATCTTTAGTTAAACTTAACTACAGAAAAATTACACAAAATTTTCTGTAGTTAAGTTTAACTAGTGATTTAACTATAGTACTTTAAAATAGATAAGTTAACGGCCCATAATCAGTTGTTTATTTATTACTGGGTGTGACAAAACGGGAAAATTTTAGAATGTAGAATGTAGAAAGTAATCGAGCGTATCCTGCACAAACAAATCTGTGCATATGTGTATGATAACAGTCTCTTGACTGACCGCCAATCGGGCTTCAGAGCTAGTAGAAGCTGCACCACGGCTCTTTTGGATGTAACGGAGAGCATCAGATCGCAAATTGATGCCAACAACATCAGTTTTCTGACACTTCTCGACCACTCGAAAGCTTTTGACACTGTGGATCATAAACTTCTATGCCTTAAGTTGAGAAACTTATTTAATTTCTCAGGTCACGCAACTGCTCTAATCAGGTCTTACCTTGACGACAGAACTCAAGCTGTGAGTATTGGCGGCATAACGTCAGATTTTCTGGCCCTATCTAAAGGAGTACCGCAAGGGTCATTCCTCGGCCCGCTTCTATTCGTCCTATACATTAATGACCTTCCTAAAGTGTTGAAAAACTGTAATGTACACATTTATGCTGATGATGTGCAATTGTATGTAAGCGGTTCTGTTAGTCGTGTCCGTAATTGTATTAGTGACCTAAATTCTGATTTGTCTCGTGTAGCTAATTGGGCCTCAATGAATGGTTTATGCCTTAATCCGGGAAAGTCTAAATGTATTGTAATTCATAGAAAATATCTCGATATTAATTATCTCGACAAAATTAGGCGAGATAAATCTGAAATTGAATATGTTGACAGAGCTAAAAACCTTGGCGTCATCTTTAACAACACATTGACATGGAATGAGCACATCTTTAACACAGTAGGTAAAGTGTATGGAATGCTTCGTACACTCTGGTCAGTACTCCAATAAATATAAGACTACTATTAGCTAGCGTACTTAATACCTACGCTTCTTTATGGATGTGAAATTTATGCAAATTGTGACTGTGTATGTAAGAAAAAGTTAAATGTTGTCTATAACAACATTGCCAGATATGTATGTGTACGGGCTAAAAAGACTTGACCATGTCTCAGCATTTTCTAAAAAGTTATTCCGCGTTTCGTTTGATGACCTATTAAAAGTTAGAACACTTGTTGCCTTACACAAAATTATAAATTCTAAGGAGCCTAGTTATTTGTACGAAAGACTTCAATTTCTCCAATCACCGAGGTCTGAACTTTTAGTACACACCAAATATCGAACCCTTGTCTCTGAACGTCAGATTTTTATCAATTCCATACGTCTTTGGAACTCTCTTCCTATTAGGTTAAGAAAATTAAAAAATGCGCTGCCTTTTAAAAACAAATTAACTAACTATTATAGCAATGAATGCAATTAATATATAAATTTGTTGACTCTGTGTGTACCTGTAATTCCTACATATTATTATATACATTTTCTTTTTTCTTTCTCTTTTTATTTTCTACTTATAATTATTTATTTTTTCTTGTGTTTCCCCCGCCCTCTCCCTCTTTTCCAAATACATAAGTATATTCTAAATTGCCATACACTGTATCCTATATGTTATTTTAGATTTAATAAAAAAATTGTAAACGCGTGACTAGCACTATAAAATAATTGTAAAATTGTTGTGTTAGGATAAATCAATAAATAAACAAACAAACAATCAATCAATCAATCAATCAAACAATGGTAATCCCCGAGTACGGAATTAAGGAAAATAGGAGTGGTGGAGGGGATTGTAAAGGAGGTCTATGTAAAGTTTGAAAGCGCGGAACCTTATAGTTTTAAAGTAATTTGTTATTAAAGTTTATAATTTTAACCAACTTGTATGGGGCTATTTTACAATATATAATACACTTTCCACTAAATTTTCACGTTATTTACAGTCAATATATGTGCAGTTAGAGTGTGCACGTTCAAAAAACAAATACTTTTAGTATATTACACCTTTTTATGAAAAATTGATTGTGCACACTGAGGGGAAAAAATATTAAAATCAAATAGAAACGTAATTGATCTTACTATAAACGTCAACGAAAGTACTGTATATTGGTAAATATTCAGTTCAATTACGCGCATATGAAAATGACCGCGTTCGTACTGAAAAAGCAGCCGTGAAGTGAATAATCAAGACGAAAACTAAAAAAAAGTAAGTGCGCCTGGGCCACACTAGAGAAGTGAAACTTACGTTACTTAACTATTTTGACCAATGTATACATACACACATCTGCTTTTGCTTAAGGTTATATCTTTTCTCTTGTTTCTATCTAGNCTATATGTTATTTTAGATTTAATAAAAAAATTGTAAACGCGTGACTAGCACTATAAAATAATTGTAAAATTGTTGTGTTAGGATAAATCAATAAATAAACAAACAAACAATCAATCAATCAATCAATCAAACAATGGTAATCCCCGAGTACGGAATTAAGGAAAATAGGAGTGGTGGAGGGGATTGTAAAGGAGGTCTATGTAAAGTTTGAAAGCGCGGAACCTTATAGTTTTAAAGTAATTTGTTATTAAAGTTTATAATTTTAACCAACTTGTATGGGGCTATTTTACAATATATAATGCACTTTCCACTAAATTTTCACGTTATTTACAGTCAATATATGTGCAGTTAGAGTGTGCACGTTCAAAAAACAAATACTTTTAGTATATTACACCTTTTTATGAAAAATTGATTGTGCACACTGAGGGGAAAAAATATTAAAATCAAATAGAAACGTAATTGATCTTACTATAAACGTCAACGAAAGTACTGTATATTGGTAAATATTCAGTTCAATTACGCGCATATGAAAATGACCGCGTTCGTACTGAAAAAGCAGCCGTGAAGTGAATAATCAAGACGAAAACTAAAAAAAAGTAAGTGCGCCTGGGCCACACTAGAGAAGTGAAACTTACGTTACTTAACTATTTTGACCAATGTATACATACACACATCTGCTTTTGCTTAAGGTTATATCTTTTCTCTTGTTTCTATCTAGACCCCTACCCCTACCCCTGTTCGCTTTATTAACATTCGTGTTATTCTGTTTTTCCTTTATATTCATTTTTATCTTTATACTCTATCGATGATAACGTCCAACAAAATATCAATAACAAAACCGATAGATAGATTACAAATCGATAACAAACTCGATGACAAATTCGATAAAAATTTCAAAAGCAACATCGATAATACCATTGGTAGCAAAATAGATTAGAAAATCGATAACAAGATCGACAAATATCGATAACAAAATCGATAAATATCGATAAAAAACGATAAATATCGATAAAAATCGATAAATATCGATAGCAAAATCGATAAATGTCGATAACAAAATCTATAAATATCGATAACAAGATCGACAAATATCGATAACAAAATCGATAAATATCGATAAAAAAATCAATAAATATCGATAGCAAAATCGATAAATGTCGATAACAAAATCTATAAACATCGATAACAAAGTCGATAAATATCGATAACAAAGTCGATAAATATCGATAGCGAATCGATAAATATCGACAACAAAATCGCTAAGTATCGATAACAAAATCGGTAAATATCGATAAACATCGATAACAAAATCGATAAAAAAAAATAGTTCAAAATATCGATTACAAAATCGATAACAAATCGATAAAAATATCGATAACAAAATCAATATCAAAACCGATAAAAATATGGATTATTTTATCGGTAAGTCTCAAGAATCCCGAAAATTTCTAATATCCCAAAATAGTTCCCAGATTGAGTCTCTGTGTGTCTCTCTATATCTTTTCCTCTTAATTACCGTTATTTTAATCTTTCTTCCTATATCTTCGTCTTTACTTTTATCGGTATCCTCATCCTAATCTTTGTTTTTACTTTTATGTTTATCATTTTCTTCATCTACATATGCCCTTATATATATGTATAAGTAAAGTGTTTAAATTTACCTTGGTCTTCATTTTTGCCTTTATCTTTATTCATCTTTGGTTTTATTTTTATTTTTACCTTTGCCCTTATCGTTTTCTTTATCTTTGTATGCACTCACCTTTACTTTCATTCTTGTATTGGTATTTTTCTAAGTTTTATTCTTTAACCTTTTATTAGCAATTTTTTGTTAAATTAATACCATACACTCAAGAAGCACTTGTTTCAGCCCCAATAATTTCCGTTGAACCATTTCCGTTGCATCATTTCCGTTGCACCATTTCCGTTGCACCATTTTATTAGCAATTTTTTGTTAAATTAATACCATACACTCAAGAAGCACTTGTTTCAGCCCCAATTATTTCCGTTGCACCATTTCCGTTGCATCATTTCCGTTGCACCATTTCCGTTGCACCATTTTATTAGCAATTTTTTGTTAAATTAATACCATACACTCAAGAAGCACTTGTTTCAGCCCCAATTATTTCCGTTGCACCATTTCCGTTGCATCATTTCCGTTGCACCATTTCCGTTGCACCATTTTATTAGCAATTTTTTGTTAAATTAATACCATACACTCAAGAAGCACTTGTTTCAGCCCCAATTATTTCCGTTGCACCATTTCCGTTGCATCATTTCCGTTGCACCATTTCCGTTGCACCATTTTATTAGCAATTTTTTGTTAAATTAATACCATACACTCAAGAAGCACTTGTTTCAGCCCCAATTATTTCCGTTGCACCATTTCCGTTGCATCATTTCCGTTGCACCATTTCCGTTGCACCATTTTAGTGTGCAATTTCCATTGAATTCGCCAATTTACTCCCAACCAAACAACCGCCGCTAAAGAAGTTTCACTTCAAAAAATAAATTTATTTGCATGTTGCCTGCAGTGGAAGTGGAATTCGAACCCGACCATCTCCGGATATCAACAACTTGTGGCAACCATCTTTGCGCACTCAGCTACACCCAGCCATATATATTCGCTTTCAAATGTTGAATATCCATCAACACCACAGCACGGATAAACATGTATGTACTATGTATGTATGTGTGTGTTGTCACCATGGTGCATGGAGAGTGCACTCTCAGAGCGGCGCTCTGCATGCTTGGGGTGCGTATGTACACTTTACATATATATATATGGGCAAATCTAANATATTACCTTAATTATTCCTTAAGATTATCGAAATAGGTTAACATTAACATATAGCTCCAATACAACTGATTACTCAGATATGTGTTTTTGCGCAATAACTCTAACTTCATATCTGAATAATAAATTGTATGCGTGCTATATGTTAAACTGAACCTATACTAAATTTTAACCTGTTTAATTGAAGGAGTTATAACGCAACACAACGTCTCAGATCAATCAGTTGTATGGAAGCTATATGTTTTACTGAACCGATTTCGATGATTTTATGGAATAGTTAAGGTAATATTAAAAAACGGTTATGTGCAAAATTTTAGTAAAATATCTTCAAAACCCAGGGA
>NW_016160998.1:0-19017 GCF_001687245.7 Rhagoletis zephyria | reverse complement strand
TTATGAGGCAAATTGATCCAAATTTTTTTTGAGGCTTCAAGTATACGTCAATGAATTATATCCAAAAGCAACCAGCTTGATATAGTTTCCAACAGTGAAAATAAAGCTAAAAAGCACCAAGGTTACCTGTTTTTTAGATCTGCCCATATACTCAGATGTGAATAGTCAAATACGTGCGTAATAAATTTTGTATGAAAATATTATTTTTAAATACGAACATTTTTAAACGCTAATCAAATATAAAGTATTCATTTTTACTATGCATTATTTCCCTCAGTGCATATGGCAGCAGGACTGTGTTGCCACATCTAAAAAAAAAAACAAGGGTGTAAAGTAAGACCAAAAGAAAATACGATTAACAGGTCTATTCTGCGCTGGTAATAAAAAGTTTGTAACCGGTAAATAAAGTTCCTGTCAATTTTTAAACACTTTTCGCATTCTGTGTACTCTTGTAACCGGTAAATTTTGTTACCATCTCATAAGCTGGTAACAAAGTATTGCCCCGTGAAATATGCAATGCCAGAATTTGCACAATTCTTCATAGCTGAATTGCTGATTTTTTTAACTGCATTACCAACGTTCCTAGAATCGCGGTGACAAGAGCTGGTAACATTTGTTGGTAATAAAATTTTCCGGTTACAAAATCTTCGGTAACGTGCAGAATAGACCTGCAAAAGGAAAATACGATAAGGTTCTTTTGTTCAGATAAAAATAAATAGTTCGGGGACTGGGGTCATATTTTTACGAAGAATTCCTTTCTGCGTAGGCGGCCTTCGGCCGTGCTTTAGGATTATAATCCTAACCAAATAGAATTCTCCTTTTGGTGTGCACCAACTGGGGCTACCGCCCCAGTGATGTAGCCTTGGGAAAGGATGAGGTAACTATAATTGCCTTTCTGTGTGGTAAACCTGGGGCTGCCGCCCCAGTGATGTCTATTATGGTTACTGGGTGTTTTATAAAAATCTCTTGTATATAATTTATATATATAAAAATGAAATGTTTTCCGTATGACGGCGATGCCTGACCGAAAGACTGAACCGATTTCAATTCTGTAAAAAGTAACTTTTTGGACCTTCTGTGTGGAAGGTTTTTCGATTTAAAAAGGTTTGAAATTTTTTGTTGTTGTTGCCGAAAAATGAAGAATGCTGAGACGTCACGATTTCGCAATTTCATAGTTTTCCGTATATTGAATGTCACTAAATTACTAAACGGCTGCACCGATTTCGTTCATATTTGGAACTTATTTCAGCACCTTGAAGGGAAATATTTCGACTAAAAATTGAATCGCTAGGTGGCGATCGGGTCGGGATATTCATAAAAATTACATTTACTTGCTGAATTGGCTAATATTTAGAACAGTAGAAAACAATTTAGCCAATTTGAAAGAAATATTTGGACTTGAAACTTACACGATAGGTGGCCCTGTGGCCGAGACATCCCCAAAAATTATTTTACGCTAAAAAAAGGATATATCTACTATATATTTGTGGAAGTATGTATGTATGTATGCATGCGCCAGGTTGCAGCCTAAACGGACGGAAGAATCGAACAAAATTTTGACAGAGTATTGCCATGACACCTGGGACTATAATAGCGTAAAAAAATTGGGATTCGACAAGGGGGCGTGGCACCTCCCATAGGCGTGAAATTTTTAATCAGCCATAACTTCGAAACTGTAAGTCACATGAACTTGAAATTTGGTATGCAGGCACAGCGACGGTAGGTGGTTATAGTAAGGTGTATATGAATGGGTTTATAAATTATAACAAGTTATATATAAATGAGTTTATAAAAGGGGGCATGGTACATCCCATAGCCGTGAAATTTTTTATCAGCTGTAACTTGGCCCCACGAACTTTATAAAAGGAGGCGTGGCACATCCCGTAGTGGTGGAATTTTTTATCAGCTATAAATTCGAAAGCATAAGTCACAAGAACTTAACTTTGGTATGCAGGCTTAGATTATGGTAGGTGCTTATAGTAGGTTGAAAATAAATGAGCTTGTAAAAAAGCGTGGCACATAGGCGTGGAATTTTTTATTAGCTATAACTTCGGAACCATAAGCCCCACGAGCTTGAAATTTGGTATGCAGGTATAGATATGGTAGGCGCTTATATAATGATATATATGAGTGAGCTTTTAAAAGGAGGCGTGGCACATCCCATAGGCTTGGAAGTTTTTATCAGCTACAACTTTAAAATCATAAGTCACATGAAATTGAAATGTGGTATGNTGATATATATGAGTGAGCTTTTAAAAGGAGGCGTGGCACATCCCATAGGCTTGGAAGTTTTTATCAGCTACAACTTTAAAGTCATAAGTCACATGAAATTGAAATGTGGTATGCAGACATATTTTTGGTAGGTGTTTATAGTAAGANAGCGACGGTAGGTGGTTATAGTAAGGTGTATATGAATGGGTTTATAAATTATAACAAGTTATATATAAATGAGTTTATAAAAGGGGGCATGGTACATCCCATAGCCGTGAAATTTTTTATCAGCTGTAACTTGGCCCCACGAACTTTATAAAAGGAGGCGTGGCACATCCCGTAGTGGTGGAATTTTTTATCAGCTATAAATTCGAAAGCATAAGTCACAAGAACTTAACTTTGGTATGCAGGCTTAGATTATGGTAGGTGCTTATAGTAGGTTGAAAATAAATGAGCTTGTAAAAAAGCGTGGCACATAGGCGTGGAATTTTTTATTAGCTATAACTTCGGAACCATAAGCCCCACGAGCTTGAAATTTGGTATGCAGGTATAGATATGGTAGGCGCTTATATAATGATATATATGAGTGAGCTTTTAAAAGGAGGCGTGGCACATCCCATAGGCTTGGAAGTTTTTATCAGCTACAACTTTAAAATCATAAGTCACATGAAATTGAAATGTGGTATGCAGACATATTTTTGGTAGGTGTTTATAGTAAGATATATATTAATGTGTTAATAAAAGGGGGCGTGTTAAATCCCATAGGTGTGGAATTTTTAACCAGCCATGAATTGGGAACCAGTCGGCCGCTGTGGCATAGTGGTAAGCAGAGCGCGCTTTCACTCATCAGCACCTGTGTTAAATCCTTGGTCAAAGCAACATCGCAAAAAAAATATAGAAAAAGGTTTTTTTCTCAAAAGCCGTCGTCCCTCGGCAGGCAATGGCACACCTCTGAGTGTATTTCTGCCATGAAAACAGCTTCTCATAAAAATAAATCGT
Source organism: Rhagoletis zephyria (assembly GCF_001687245.7). Lineage (NCBI taxonomy): Eukaryota > Metazoa > Arthropoda > Insecta > Diptera > Tephritidae > Rhagoletis > Rhagoletis zephyria. The sequence continues at coordinate 15,807 of NW_016160998.1, read as the reverse complement.
GACAACATCAACGCGCACGCCACAAGTCGGAGGAGAAGCTCGGCCAAACATTAACATATGTGTAAGCGTCATCCTATTATTATTAAATTCGGAACCAAAAGTCACATGAACCTGAAATTTGGTATGCAGACGTACGTATGTGAGGTTTTTAGAACAAAGTATATATAAATGTGTATGTAAAAGGGGGATAAATATGTATTTAACTACTAGAGCACTCGGATATTACAGTCTTTAGACCATCTTGAAATCGAAAGATTAAATCATTTTATTGATCCCGCGATGCTGTTAAACGAAACATGTGCATGTATAATGAATAAAACTTTTTCTGAAATAAGCATTCTACAGGAAAAATGCAGCTATAGTAAGGACCTCAATGTTTGGTTAACACTAATCTCCGGTTAAACATAGTTATCGTTGTTACCGACTCCCTGTTGTATGCATGAAGTCGAAGAGGTCGACAGCTTTGTTTAACCGTAGGTTAGTGTTAACCAGAATTGAGTAACCGGCCCTAAACCAGCTAAGCGAATAGGAAACTAAAAGAAATGTACCATAGTGCACTAATTTTAATTTAAAAATTCTATCGTTACCTTAATCCAGCTAATATTAATAATCGAACAAGATTTTTAGTACAGAAAGTGGTGATCAATATATGTTAGTTAAAGTACGATAAATCTTAAAGTATAGCTTATCCTTATTATGGCATCCTTGCCATAATTTAGAAAGAAAAGAAAAGAGTTTTTCTCCTCCAATTTGTGCTGATCTGAATATTTGTATTACTCTTTTATATTTCGATTCAATTACCCCGAACGACGTCGCACTGTGTTGCGGCTAGTGGAAAAGTAACTTTTTTCCGATTATTTTTTTCAGTGTTTTTAATGATGCAATTTTGTCACAGACATTCCAAGTAAACAAAAAACACATAAAGCTTATTTTTATGTTGGCCCGTTGATTTTTAATTGATTTTAGAAGTCAAATATACAAAATTTTCACGAAAAGAGGGGATTTCAGGGCTGTATTCAAAATGATCTCATTTGATTTTGGTGACAGATATTTTGATTCGGAAAAAAAATCTGCCTTCGGACAAGTATCTTCTGTAAAAAAAANTAGGCAATATGATTTCCAAAAAATTCCGGTTTCGCAACACTGTGCGTCGGGTGCTCTGCTAGTCTATATATATAAAAATGAAATGTTTTCCGCATGACCGCGATGCCTGACCAAACGGCTGAACCGATTTCAATTATGTAAAAAGCACTTTTTTGGACCTTCTGTGTGGAAGGTTTTTCGATCTAAAAAAGTTTGAAATTTTTTGTTGTTGTTGCCGAAAATGAAGAATGCTGAGACGCCACGATTTCACAATTTCATAGTGTTTTTTGTATATTAAATGTCACTAAACTACTAAACGGCTGGACCGATTTAGTTCATATTAGGAACATATATCACTACTATAAAAAGAAATATTCCTACCAAAAATGCACTCGCTAGGTGGCGCTAGGGTCGGAATATTCCTAAAAATTGGATTTACTTGCCGATTTAGCTCACATTTAGAATACCATTTAGCCAATTGAAAAGAAATATTTGGACTTAAAACTTACACAATAGGTGGTCGTGTGACCGAGATATCCCCAAAAACTATTTTTCGCTAAGAGAAGGATAGATATCTACTATATATTTGTTGAAGTATGTATGTACATATGTGTGTGCCATGTTGCCGCCTAAACGGAAGGACAGAATCGAACGAAAATTTGACAGAGTATTGACATGACATAGGCCTATAATAGGGGGGAAAAAATTGGGATTCGACAGGGAGGCGTGGCACCTCCCATAGGCGTGAAATTTTGTATAAGCCCCACGAACTTGAAATTTGTTATGCAGGCACAGCAATGGCAGGTGGTTATAGTAAGGTGTATATGAATGAGTTAATAAATTATAATAAGGTATATACAAATGAGTTTATGAGTAATGAGTTAAAAGGGGGCGTGGTACATCCCATAGCCGCGAAGTTTTTTAACAGCTGTAACTTCGGAACCATAAGCCCCACGAACTTGAAATTCGGTATGCAGGCACAGCTACGGTAGGTGCTTATAGTAAGGTGTATATGAATGAGTTTATAAAAAGGGGCGTGGCACATGCCGTAGGCGTCGAATTTTTTATCAGCTATAACTTCGAAATCATGAACTTTGAATTTGGTATGCAGACATATCTATGGTAGGTGCTTATAATACGGTATACATAAATTAGTTTGTAAAAGGGGGCGTGGCATATCCCATAGCCGTGAAATTTTTATCAGCTCTAACTTGGGAACCATAAGCCCCACAAACTTGAAATTTGGTATTCAGGCACAGCTATGGTAGGTGCTTATAGTAAGGTGTATATGAATGAGTTTATAACAGGAGGCGTGGCACATCCCGTAGTGGTGGAATTTTTTATCAGCTATAAATTCGAAAGCATAAGTCACAAGAACTTTAACTTTGGTATGCAGGCTTAGCTATGGTAGGTGCTTATAGTAGGCTGAAAAGAAATGAGTTTGTAAAAGGGGCGTGCCACATCCCATAGGCGTGGAATTTTTAATCAGCTATAACTTCGGAACCATAAGCCCCACGAGCTTGAAATTTTGTATGCAGGTATAGATATGGTAGGCGCTTATAAAATGATATATGAATGAGTTTTTAAAAGGAGGCGTGGCACATCCCATAGGCGTGGAAGTTTTTATCAGCTACAACTTTAAATTCATAAGTCAACTGGCCAAATCATTAATTTAATTTATTTAATTTTTTTACTTAAAATTTTTCATAACTAACATTTCAAAATTATATTTTTTCCCATATTTATATAATTTCTTTTTCAATGTTTCTTCAAAACCAACACTGAAAAAATTGGTACATAAGAAATGAGAAGTAAATTAATATTAAGCTGGAAAACGAAAGTTTTGTATTATGATTGTTTTCTTTTCAAATGAAATTTATTGAAGAAACTGAGAAGCATATTAGAGATCAAACAGAAAAAAAAGACTTAGTTTTGTGGAAAATATGTTCAAAAAGCATAAAAAAAAGTTCCAACATTTTGCTTCATAAGCACTACAAAAATTTTCTAAATCAATTTTTTTTTAATTTTGTTTGTGGCACAGGTCTCTGGCAATAATTTAGCTTTAACAGATTGAAAAAATATCAATTAGTCGACGAGTTATAGCCAAAAAACCATATAAACAATATGCTGAAAATCGGCATTTGACTGCAAAGTTCGAAGGTCGATAAAAAAAAAATGCGAACTAACATAAACAAACGCCGCGATACGGGTCTTCTAATTTAGCCTCTATTTTCACCCCTCACTCTCAGAATCGACCTAACTTTTGCTAACCTGAATTTGTTCCACAGTGTAATGATAGATATCTACTATATATTTGTGAAATTATGTATGTATGTATGTGTGTGCCAGGTTGCAGTCTAAACGGACGGACAGAATCGATCAAAATTTTGACAGGGTATTGCCATTACACCTGGGCCTATAATAAAATGAAAAAACTTGGGATCCGACAAGGGGGCGTGGCACCTCCCATAGGCGTGAAATCTTTAATCAGCCATAACTTCCAGACCATAAGTCACACGAACTTGAAATTCGGTATGCAGACATATCAATGGTAAGTGCTTATAGGAGGGTACATATAAAGGAGATTGTTAAAGGGGCGTGGCACATCCCATAGGCGCGGAATTTTTTGTCAGCTATAACTTCGGAACCATAAGTCACACGAACTTGAAATTTGGTATGCAGTCATATCAATGGTAGGTGTTTATACGAGGGTATGTATAAACGTGTTTGTGAAAGGGGGCGTGCCACGCCCCATAGGCGTGGAATTTTTTATCAGCCATATGGTATGAAAACATATCAATAGTGGGTGCTTATATGAGGGTATAAATAAATGAGTTTGTAAAAGGGCGCATGGCACGTCCTATAGGCGTGGAATCCTTTATCAGCTATAACTTCGGAACCATAAGTCACATGAACTTTAAATTTGGTATTCAGACATAGGTATCTGTGGAAGGTGCTCAGAGTAAAGTATATATAAATAGGTTTGTCAAAGAGGGATATACATATACATATACTAGCCGTGCCCTCAGAGAGCAGGTGTGAGATTAGACCGGCGAATAAGTTGGCCGTCTGTTTGGATTGCAGCTTTTCTATGTTAAGCTTTCCTTGCATTGTTGGGCGCATATTTTTTGATGCACAGATGCGTATCTTGACTGCAACAAGATAGTGGTCCGAGTCTATGTTTGGCCCTCGGAGTGTACGTATGTACGTCTAAAACACTGGAAGCATGACTTCCGTCTATTAGAACATGATCGATTTGGTTTCTCGTTTTTCGATCTGGAGACAGCCATATGGCTTGATGGATCTTTTTATAATGGAACTTAGTACTATATATTAGGGATGTTGCGGATATAGAACTTTAGTTTAAAAGATAACATCCGCGGATGCGGATGCGAATGCGGATGTCAAGTATTTTTTAGAAATAATTTAGGTGATTTATGTAGGTAAATATAAAATGGAAAAGTTAGTAATATTTAATAATGTTTTTTCTATTTAGTACTTCAATTTAAAAATTTAAACAATGTATTTAGTAAAGAGTAATTTTGCTGCCTTTTCGGGTTACAGCCTGTTTTTTAAAGGGTCGTAAATCAAGCCTGCGCCAATAAGTAACTACTCGCTCGAGGCGACAACCTTAAAAAACTTGAAACTTGACAAAATTGTAAATACTTTTCAATTGACGCTGCACCAGTTAAGAGGACTTTCAGTTATATTTTTTTTTATTGCGGTTCAATAATAATAATCTTATCTTATTCTTAATATTATAAATGTGAAAGTTTGTATGTTTGGATGTTTGAGAAATCATCATGCGGAAACGACTGCACGGATTTGCATGAAACTTTGTACGCAGATAGCTTACGGGCCAGATTGGTTAACAGGCTATTTTTGTTAAGAGTTTTCACCTGTTAAAAAAGTTTGATTTATTTAATATGCGGGAACGACTGAACGGATTTGCATGAAAATTTGCACACAGATAGCTTATGACCTAGGTTGGAAAATAGGCTATGTTTCTTAAGAGTTGCCACCTGTTAAAAAGTTTCATTAAATTAATACGCGGAAACGACTGAATGGATTTGCATAAAATTTTGCCAGCAGATAGCTTATGACCTACAGTGGAAAATAGGCTAATTTTTTGGAAGAGTTGCCACATGTTAAAAAAGTTTAATTAAATTAATACACGGAAACGACTAAACGGATTTGCATGAAATTTTGCACACAGATAGCTTATTACCTAGGTTAGAAAGTAGGCTACTTTTTTTAAGAGTTGCCACCTGTTAGAAATGTTTAATTTAATTAATACGCGGAAATTAGTGAACTGATTTGCATGGAAGTTTTCACACAGATATCTTATGAGCTAGGTTGAAAAATGGGCTACTTTTTTAAGATTTACCACCTGCTAAAAAAGTTTAATTAAATTAATACGCGGAAAAGTCTGAACGGATTTGCATGAAATTTTGCAAGCAGATAGCTTATGACCTACAGTGGAAAATAAGCTAATTTTTTGGAAGAGTTGCCACCTGTTAAAAAAGTTTTAATCAAATTAATACGCGGAAACGACTGAACAGATTTGCATGACATTTCGCACAGAGATAGCTTATGACTACGGTGAACATCCGTTCTGTTTTTTGCAGGACCGTACTGTTTTTCAAAGGTCGGTCCTGCGCAGTTTTTCACACCTGAAAAACCTGAAAATGTACTGATTTTTTCCAAGTGTCCTGCATTTGTCCCGCATTTTATTCGTTATTTTAAAATTATTGGATAATGGATGGATTTTTTCAAAAAAGTTTTTTTTTTGCGTTTCGTAGCTTTTCTTCAATATCGCATGAAAAAATCTCCAAATCAACGTAAGCGACTTACAGCTCGAAGGGTATTGATGTACCTCTTACCAAAATATATAACTTGTGGCGACTTCAATGAAAATTATTAGTGCTACAGGCGACCATTTGCATTTTGTCGTCAAAGTCGAAAAAAGTGAGATTTTCAATCAAATACGCAGTTTCATTTGATTATTTTTTTTCATTATTTTAAAAACTCGATAAAGAAGATATATCATTACAGTAAATTTTGAGCCAAATAATGAAAATCGGACTAGAAATGTAGATGCCATGGAGCGCACAAATTATATATTCATGACGTCAAAAAACAAAAAAGTAAGGGTATTGTTTTCGTTTTGAACGACTCAAACTTTCCCTATAAAATAATCTTTTAAAGATTTTCACTTTTCGTATAAGCTAATGTAATTATAATGTTTTACTATACTTTTGTAAATATTCATGTAAAAAAAGATTAATATCGATGAAGAAAACGTGATTCATTTTTAAAGTTTAAAATGTATTAAGAATTTAGAATCATAAATACTTTTTTGATACTATACTACGTAAATATATGTAGGCATATTTTTGAAAAATTGTCCTTCATTTTGAACCCATATTTATGGTCACCGTACTTATGACCTATGTTGGAAAATAGGCTACTATTTAAAGAGTTATCACGTATGTATTAGGAAAGTTTAATTAAATTAATAAGCGTAAATGACTGAACTGATTTGCATGAAAGTTTGCACACAGATAGCTTATGACCCAGCAAGAGATGAGAACGCGACAACAAGCAAAATGAATTAGGCACACTAACATATTCTCACTTTTAGCGATCGCTTGTTTGTGGTAGTACCCACCTCTGCTTATGACCTAGACTGGAAAATANCAAGAGATGAGAACGCGACAACAAGCAAAATGAATTAGGCACACTAACATATTCTCACTTTTAGCTTGTTTGTGGTAGTACCCACCTCTGCTTATGACCTAGACTGGAAAATAGGCTACTTTTTTAAGAATTGCCACCTGTTTGAAAATGAAATTTTGCTCAAAGATGGTTTATGACCTGGATTGAAAAATAGGCTACTTACTTAACCGGTTTTCCGATCAGAACGAAATTTAGTACACTTACTACGGATTTCGGAAGGATGGTCTTAGACTGAAAGTAAGTCCGATAACTCAGGCCCCTCCCATACATTTGTGGGAGATAACTGAAACTTGGTATAGTGATATGTATGTGAAATCAATGTTGGCATTAATCGATTGATGTTTTAATTAGTTAGTTAATTCGATTTAATTCAATCTGATTACAGTTAATAATGATTAATTTTAATCCGACTAAACAGTTAATCGTAACCGCGATTAAAAGATTAATTTTTAATCATTAACTCTTAATTTGATCAAGTAGGTTTGGTGATTAATTAAGTTATGCTGGAATTTCCCTGTGCACACAAAGCAAGTTAATCCGGTATGGCTAAATCGGGTTTCCTCATCAAACTAAGCAATTTGGTGTGCATTTTCATTAAGATATATACCAACAAACGTTTTACAAACTAGGTTTGTATAAGTTCCCAGTTTATGTATTACTAATAACAATAATTATAATTTTTTTATATTATGTGCTTTTTATAAGCGTAAAACACAAAATAATTACTATAACTGGTGTTTGGTTTCAAACTCGGACAAACTAGACAAATTAATCAGATTTTATTTATAACTGGATTAACGATTAATGTTTTAAATTAATTAAACGTAATCGCAGCCAGCGATTAACGATTAAAAAATGTTTTCATTAATCGTACAGTTGATTACGACTAATTAACTTTAATTGTCAAACGCGATTAACATTTTAATAGTTAATTTTTAATCGTTAATCAGATTAACAGTTTGCCAACACTGTGTGAAATCATGTTCATATTCACGGAGAAAATGGACGTTTTTGGAAAAGAGGCGTAGCACCTCCCATACTGACTGAAAGTTTAATATTGCATATCTCTTCAAATGTTTGGGGTAAAGCACTTAAACTTGGTATGGAAATACATATGTATGTAAGTATGTGAAACTAATACCATACTCATGGAGAAAAATTACAGTTATTGGAAAAGGTGGTGTGGCAACTCCCATGCAAATTGATTTTTCTATGCTGCATATCTCTGGAGGTGGTTATTGCAGAGGACTGGAACTTGGCACCGAGATGTGTATACAAAATTAATTCCATACTCATGGAGAAGAATTTGCGTTATTCGAAAAGGGGACGTGGTTCCTGCCGTACAATTTTACTGTTCTATACTCATGGGCGTAGCCAGGTTGGGCCCCCCCTAACTTCCAAATTTTTGCCTAGATATTCAAAAATAGTACCACGAAATGCTTGCTTGATAATTTCGGCCCCCCTAACTTTCAAGGGTTTTCCTATATATATACTGTGTAACAAATTATACTCCCAACACTAACAAAATAATTAGTAAATTGATTTAAAAAGTGGATATGTGGATCATTCGGTTCTGTATCAAGTTATTCTCTCTAACTTCAAAGCACTTCCATTTAAAAGGGGTAAAAACCTGGCTGCAGTCGACAATGAGCAAAATAAGTTCAATTGTTTATTACTTTGTCTTTAGGTTTGTGTCTTTTCTAAGCGTACAACGAAAGTTTTGTATCACAGAACCAATCTGAGATTATTGATAAAACTATAGACCGATTGGGTGAACAGCCTAGACGTTTACTTCTTNGTATGTATGTATATAATTTAAGAGAAGCTATCTCGCTGCAAAGCAATGATTATAAATTATTAGTTTACCTTTCAAAATTGCGGAGGAATATTACAGAGTATACGGAAAAAAGTTTATTATTTTACATTTTTTATTTTGAATAACGTCTGCCCCGGCTATTTGGTTTACTATACAGGTATGTAGAGCTATGAATTTAAAAAATATATCAGGGTTTAGTTGAGATATTCGCTTTTGACCACTATGTTTTGTACATTTCCCAGTACTGCAAAACTTTTGACTGCCATTCTACTGGGAGTGGTCCGCGTGCGCTGGGTTTGGGTCCCGCCACGCTAAAACCCTGCCCAATGAAAAAAAAACACATTCCTCGGGTGATACCCCCTTCTTTTGATGACGATCACGGCAAACATAGGAAGGACTGTGATTGTAGGGTATGCACTTGGAATATCCGAACCAGTGTTGACGTTTTAGCTCTTTGATGGCTAGATTTAGCTACCACATACTTTTTTTGGCCACATAAATTTAAAATAGCCCCTAGCCCTTTTTTTAGCCCTTTGGAGAATTTATTCATACTTGGCATGAAAAAGTTGTATATGCTTAATTTGATCTCCTTTTTTTATTTATGTAAGAGATGAATTTTTACACTAAGGACTGATATATATACATAGATGTATTGTATATTCCTTACGTTTTTATACATATGTACATACTGTAAAAGTGTTAGGGCTGTTAACTTATCTATTTACGATTTAACTATAGTTTAAAAAAGATAAGTTTACGGCCCTTAATATGCATAATTTGTTAAATGGCCCATCAGGGCGATTATGTTCTTGTGGTGTGATTGTACCAGCTACTGGTGCGACTTCAAAAACTATTTGAAAATTGTATGATTGTACCAGCATGCTGGTGTCGAGAGTGGCGAAATTAGCTCAACTTTTCTTGCACTTATGAGTCAAAGCCGTGTTTGTGGAGGATTAAGTTCACGATATTGCAGTTGTGAATTAAAAACAAATAATAATGTTTCAGAAAATGGTAGAAAAATTGTGAAATTTTGGCTCTAATCATTTCGATCTTTCCTCGACCTTATTTGTAAAGAAATAAATATTGTACCAGCATGCTGGTGTCGAGAGTGGCGAAATTAGCTCAACTTTTCTTGCACTTATGAGTCAAAGCCGTGTTTGTGGAGGATTAAGTTCACGATATTGCAGTTGTGAATTAAAAACAAATAATAATGTTTCAGAAAATGGTAGAAAAATTGTGAAATTTTGGCTCTAATCATTTCGATCTTTCCTCGACCTTATTTGTAAAGAAATAAATATTGTACCAGCATGCTGGTAAGTTATATGCTTCGAGCCTGATGGTACAATCACTTAATGGAGCCAGCAAGCTGGTGTCGTATATTTCCCCTTTTATACAAAAAGGTTTTTAAATAAAATATTAGCTTTTTTCCAGAGTTAATTGTTTTTCTATACCATTACTTATTGAAAATGTTTGTAAGTATACTTATATATGTATATGTAAGTAAAACTTTTTAGCTACCATTTTTACCCACAACGACTTTTTTTAGCTCCTTTTTAGCCGTTTTTTTAAAAGAATTTGGCTATTACTAAAAATGAGCCGCGGCAACACTGATCCGAACCCTTAATCGGGATGGTGCCTCTGTCCGGCTGATTGATGTCCTAGGGAAAAATAAAGGCTGGCATCACCGCCATCCACGAAATGCGATGGATGGGGCGAGGAAGGTAAGCGTGGAGCCTTGCGACGTCTATTACAGTTGCCACGTAAAGGAGTGCAATTCGGTGTTGGATTTGTGGTGGGAGAGAGACCGGCGTTCACCCTAGTGGACGAAAGTCTAGCCACAATCCGCATCAAAGCGAGATTCTTCAACATTCATTCATATGTGCCAATGCCCCGATGGAAGAGAAGGACGAGGCATCCCAGGCTCTCTTATCTTAGAGCGTACATATTATCTGAGGGTGATCGACTTCGCCGGGGCCCGAAACTTGGCAGTATGTATTACTGGGTTCTAGCATAAAAAGATCCATCAAGCTACATGGATGTCTCCACATCGAAAAACCGGAAACCAAATCGAGCATGTTGTGATAGACGGAAGGCATGCTTCCATGTTTTAGATGTACATATGTACACTCCGAGGGCCAAACATCGACTCGCACTATATTGATGCATCCAATATACGACCCAACCTCGGAGCAGCAAAAAAAGGGCCCCCAACAATGCAAGGAAAGTTCAACGTCGAAAAGGTGCAATCAAAACAGACGGCCAATGAATTCGGCGCTCGACCCTCACAACTGCTGTGAGAGAGCACTCTTCAACAAACCAACTTGCGCGATCAGTGGAACCACATTTCCCGCTCATTACTGGTACGATGAGGAGTGTGAATGCTTGAAATGCTGGCCGACAGAAAAAACACCCGAGAGTTGAGCGACTTACGGAAGGTTTCAAGACTCTTGTAGGAACAACCATGGCGACCTAGTGACCGATGTCCTGAACGTACTCAGATTATGGAGGGAACACTTTTCGACCCGAACCCAGTCGATGTCGAGGTCCCAGTCGATGGCGATGGAGTCAATATCCCCGCCTGACTATAACGAAAAGTGCCAAAGCTGCTTGAGCTGACGGCCTGTCAGCTGAGCTATTTAATTACGATGGCAAGGAGGTAATAAGGTGCATGCCCGACGACTGGAATTCAAGTGCGCTCTGCCCAATCCACAAGAAAGGCGACCCCGCCATGCGTGCCAACTACCGCGGGATCAGCCTTCTAAGCATAGATTGCAAGGTCTTATTGAATGTATTGTCTACCATAGACCAGGTATTCACAATACGGTAAATCTTGGAAAAGACCCGCGGGAAAAGGATCGGCACTCACCACCTATTAGTTGACTTTAAAGCCGCTTTCGACAGCACTAAAAGGAGTCTCCTATATGCAGCTATATCTGAATTTGGCTTCCCCTCAAAACTCATACGACTGTGAAAAATGACGTTGAGCAATACCACCAGCTCTGCTCTGTTGCCTTCGCCACCAGACGGTGTTTCTGACAGGACGACTCTCTTTCATGTGACTTCTTTAATCTGATGTTGGAGAAGATAATAAGATCTACAGAACAGAACCACTCAGGAACAATTTACTACAAGAGCGTACAATTGCTGGCTTATGCCGATAAAACTGACATCAAATGGTAAATGAGAACAAGACGAAGTATCTCCTTTCATCAAACAAACAGTCAGCACTTTCGCGCCTTGGCACCCATGTCACTGTTGAAAGTTACAATTTCGAGAAAGTAGAGAATTTCGTTTACTTGGGAACTAGCATTAACACCGATAATAATGTCAGCATGGAAATCCAACGCAGAATCGCCAATAAGTACTGCTTTGGACTGAGTAGGCAATTCAGGAGTAAAGTCTTCTCTCGACATCCGAAAACCACACTATAAGTCACTCATCATGCCCGTGCTGATATATGGCGAATTAAAATACAGCGGCTCAACTGGCTTGACCATGTCGTTCGAATGGACACCGACGCCCCAGCTCTGAAAGTATTCTGGCTTCACTTGGCATTTCCAATTGGCGTCAGTTGGCCGAAATCGCTTTGGCGGTTACAGAGCCAAATAAGAAGAAGAAGAAGAGAATAGATCTGTAACTTTATCAGTCACACAGTGTTATAATCCCGACGAAATCCTTGACGGTGGTACCAGGAGGGGAACGGTACATGACGGTAGGAAGTTTTGTTTGGGTTAAAGTCTCACACTGACGAGGTTAGGCTTTCGATGCTTCCTCCTCGTAAAATAAACATGCTCAGTAAAAAGTTTACAATTTTAATCGACGAATAGTTTTATATCAACTTTTGTGAACTTCTGTTTATTTGTTTTTTGTACAACATATTTACCTCTATTGGTTACAATAATTTAATAAGCAATTTTTTAGTAAGTAAATTATTGGTGTTGATTTTTTTTTTGTAGGGCCCCCCCCTAAATTTCGTTCTGGCTACGCCCATGTCTATACTGCTTAGCTCTAGAGGTGTTCATGGTTGAGTACTGGGACTTGGTACTGGGGTATGTAAAATCAATTCTAAATTCATGGAAGAAGATTAGGGTTATAAGAAAAAGGGGCGTGGCACTTCCTGTACAAATTTACTTTTTCTTGCCACATATCCCTGGAAGTGTTTGTGGAAGANTCTTGGAAAAAATGTGAGTTATTAAAAAAGGAGGTATGTCGCCTCCCATACATACTAAAAACTTCTTAATATATATCTCTGGAAGGATAGAAAATCTCTCGAAGTATTTTAAATTTGTTATGAAGATTTATTTTATAAGTTCCGTAATGACAGAATAAATTTCATTAAATGGAAAAGGGAGAGCCGGGTTCGGCCTTATAATCTAAAGCTCTCTTGAGGCGTTTGCTACAGTCATGAGAAGTGGTATTTTATCAACGCCAGGTTACTAAATTTGAGTTGGAAATTTTAGAACTCGCCGTGGCACCTACAAGAAAGTTACATGTTTACGCGTCGTATACCTGGAAACATTTTAAGGTAAACTTAGAGGGATTGATATCTTTCGTATGCCTAGCGCGCAGACGAGATTTTATAATTTCATAGTTTTAAACGGCCTAAATACCTTAACTCGCTTAAAACATAACGAGCTATAACGAAATGGGCACAGAAATAAAATCTAACATCATTAAATTATTTTTCATATCTGTATAAAAGCGCGGGGTGAAACCCGCGGTTATAAGCTAGTCTATATATATAAAAATGAAATGTTTTTCGTATGAACGCGATGCCTGACCAAACGGCTGACCCGTTTTCAATTATGTAAAAAGCACTTTTTTGGACCTTCTGTGTGGAACGTTTTTCGTTTTAAAAAAGTCTGAAATTATTTGTTGTTGTTGCCGAAAAATGAAGAATGCTGAGACGTCACGATTTCGCAATTTCATCGAGTGAGTTTTTTGTATATTAAATGTCACTAAACTACTAAACGGCTGGACCGATTTAGTTCATATTTGGAAAATATATCACTACCATGAAAAGAAATATTCCTACCAAAAATGCACTCGCTAGGTGGCGCTAGGGTCGGAATATTCCTAAAAATTGGGTTTACTTGACGATTTAGCTCATATTTAGAATACAATTTAGCCAATTGAAAAGAAATATTTGGACTTAAAACTTACATGATAGGTGGCCGTGTGGCCGAGATATACCCAAAAATTATTTTTCGCTAAGAGAAGGATAGATATCTACTATATATTTGTTGAAGTATGTATGTATGTATGTGTGTGCCATGTTGCAGCCTAAACGAAAGGACAGAATCGACCGAAAATTTGACAGAGTATTGACATGACATAGGCCTATAATAAGGGGAAAAAATTGGGATTCGACAAGGGGGCGTGGCACATGCCATAGGCGTCGAATTTTTTATCAGCTATAACTTCGAAATCATAAGTCACATGAACTTTGAATTTGGTATGCAGACATATCTATGGTAGGAGCCTATAATACGGTTTACATAAATGAGTTTGTAAAAGGGGGCGTGGCATATACCATAGCCGTGAAATTTTTATCAGCTCTAACTTGGGAACCATAAGCCCCACAAACTTGAAATTTGGTATGCAGGCACAGCTATGGCAGGTGCTTATAGTGAGGTGTATATGAATGAGTTTATAAAAGGAGACGTGGCACATCCCGTAGTGGTGGAATTTTTTATCAGCTATAAATTCGAAAGCAAAAGTCACAAGAACTTTAACTTTGGTATGCAGGCTTAGCTATGGTAGGTGCTTATAGTAGGCTGAAAATAAATGAGTTTGTAAAAGGGGCGTGGCACATCCCATAGGCGTGGAATTTTTTATCAGCTATAAATTCGAAAGCAAAAGTCACAAGAACTTTAACTTTGGTATGCAGGCTTAGCTATGGTAGGTGCTTATAGTAGGCTGAAAATAAATGAGTTTGTAAAAGGGGCGTGGCACATCCCATAGGCGTGGAATTTTTTATCAGCTACAACTTTAAAATCATAAGTCACATGATATTGAAATGTGGTATGCAGATATATTTTTGGTAGGTGTTTATAGTAAGATATATATTAATGTGTTAATAAAAGGGGGCGAGTCAAATCCCATAGGTGTGGAATTTTTAACCAGCCATAAATTGGGAACCAGTCGGCCGCTGTGGTATAGTGGTAAGCAGTGCGCGCTTTCACTCATCAGCACCTGTGTTAAATCCTTGGTCAAAGCAACATCGCATAAAAATATAGAAAAAGGTTTTTTCTCAAAAGCGGTCGTCCTTCGGCAGGCAATGGCACACCCCTGAGTGCATTCTCATAAAAATAAATCGCCGATCGGAGTCGGCGTAAAACTGTAGGTCCCTCCGCTTTGTGTGACAACATCAAGGCGCACTCCACAAGTCGGAGGAGAAGCTCGGTCAAACGCTAACATATGTGTAAGCGCCATCCTATTATTATTAAATTGGGAACCATAAGTCACATGAACCTCAAATTTGGTATGCAGACGTGTATAATGGGAGGTGTTTGGAATAAAGTATATATAAATGTGTTTGTAAAAGGGGGATAAATATGTATTTAACTATTAGAGCACTCGGATATTTAAAACTGTATTTTTTGAAACTTTACAGTCTTTAGACCATCTTGAAATGGAAAGATTAAATAATTTTATTGATACCGCGATGCTGTTAAACGAAACATGTGCATGTATAATGAATAAAACTTTTTCTGAAATAAGCATTCTACAGAAAAAAACTCAGCAGTATTAGGGGCCGGTTACTCAATGTTTGGTTAACACTAATCTCCGGTTAAACATAGTTATCGTTGTTACCGTCTCCCTGTTGTATACATGGAGTCGAAGAGGTCGACAACGATGTTTAACCTCAGATTAGTGTTAACCAGACATTGAGTAACCGGCCCTAAAACAACTACGCGAATAGGAAGCTAAGCAGAATGTACCATAGTGGAATAATTTTAATTTAAAAATTCTATCGTTACCTTAATCCATCTAATATTAATAATCGAACAAGATTTTTAGTACAGAAAGTGGTCTTCAATATATGTTAGTTGAAGTACGATAAATCTTAAAGTATGGCCTATAAGGATGCCATAATTCAGAAAGAAAACAATAGTAGTCCTCTAATTTATGCTGATCTGAATATTTGTATTGCTGTTTTATATTTT
>NW_016160997.1:53141-56665 GCF_001687245.7 Rhagoletis zephyria | reverse complement strand
TTGTTTTTCAAAAATTATACAAATCACTTTTATCATAACATAAAAATGTGTATGAGGATTTTAACAAACTTCGAATTTTTTTTTTTTAAAATTATTATTTTTTCTTAAATCGTGATCACATGTCAGAAATTGTTAGTATACGCTCCTTCAGCTGCCAGAATACAAAATCCAACGTGGTGCAATGTTTTAAAGCAACGCACCATCCGTTTTTAACATTTTTTACGCGTCTTTTTTTTTGTAGTGGAAAGTGGACTTAATTTTAGTCCGATTTCAAAACTTTTCAGCATATAGCTTTTCTATACCAAGGTACTGAGTTACCGATATACACATACAGTGAACCAAATAAAAACTGGGACGCGATATTTTAGTAAGTTTAGGCTATTTTTCTTTAGTTTTTTTTATTGTTTATTATTTTTTTATGAAAGTAAAGCTGATTACTTAACAAACAAGATATAAATCCAAATTTCAGGTTGTTCAAAAATTACGAAAATTCTGAAATTTCTAACTTCTTTACCAGATCTTTAGACAAAATTTTGGTATTCAATTTTGTAGCTCATCAAATCTTGGCACGCAAATAGCAAATTTTAAGTGTCTAAGTATTACCGTTGATTTTTGGCAATTTTTTTTATTGACGGTGCTCCGCAAAAAAAATTTCGAACACAAATTGCCAATAATCAACGGTAAGACGTAGCATCTACAGTCCAAGCTCTTTCATTAGACACTTCATTTTCGACAATCGAACGAACGGTGCAGATTTGATGGCAAGGAAATTAATGCCTTTGGTTATTATATATATTGGTTTTTTTTGGGGGGGATTTTCTTATTTCTTTTTCGCTCTGCACATGAGCAATAAACGCACCAAATTTTGCAACGTAAAAATAAACAAAATAGTAGCAGAGTCAGACTTTTATTTGTAAAAATGTCGCAACTTTATTTCTGAGTTATATGCATATTTGGCTAGAAAATATGTACCGTGGTCCTTTTTTTTGCATTTACATAATATACACAACTTATGTAGGTTAAATGTTTGTTAATAAACCAGCTCAAATTATGTGGCCGAATAGAAACTGTCAAGACATGCGAAAGTTCGAACTAATTGAGAATTGACCATTGCTTAAAACCTCAATATCTAAAATTCGTTCCGAGTGTTTTAAGTGAGTTTTACCTGTCACACCATGATATTCAAAAAATTGCATAAATTGCAAAAATTATATTGATCAACCAACCTATAAACAAATATACGTACATATTCTTAGAGTTTGACTGTAATACATTGCAGACAAAGTTTAAGACAAAGTTTAATATTAGCTTTTTTATTTGCTAATTATACATATATTTATATAAAGTAATGCATTTGTATGTGTTACATNTATTTGCTAATTATACATATATTTATATAAAGTAATGCATTTGTATGTGTGTTTACCCACATATATGTATGTATGGAGACCTTCAAAGTACGTGCCCCGCAAATGTCACATAATTAAAATGCAATAATTCACTGCAGACTGTCAGGTCAGCTGAGTTTATTTCAGTTCAGTGGGTCGTTCATTGAGTTTGCCGGTTAGGTGGTAGCGATTCCCCTATTCGGTACTTGCATGCGGCGTGCCGCACAACTGCTGCCACTTTGTGGCAAATCCTTCTGTTAGCCAACACCTTTGTGTTGACAGTTGCCACAGTCCATCAGCTGTATACAGACATACATATGTATAAATTTATTTATTCATACAAATTAATACGAATACACGTCCTTTTATATACATATACATGCACATGTATGCAGACGTTTAAACTCATACATAAATACATATGCGAGCTAGCTTTAGTGATATTAATGGAGGTAGTGGTGGTGATGGCGGCTTTGCGGTCGCGTACGTGACAGGAAATTTAGTTTATTTATTATTATTACTACTATTTATCCACATGCATATGTATGTATGCGATAGTGTAGATATATTTACAATCAAAAGTCGGTATACATATACATATGTACATAGTATATACACACAAGCCACTTACTATTCCATCATTGCCACGCTATCAACGCTAACTTTGCGGCCGCCATAAATATGAGCATAGGTGTATTCATTACTTTACACTTGCGTATGTAAGTACAGATGAGGACAGCCAACTCATTTTTCAGAATTCCCTGATTTCGACAACGAAATTCCCCGATTTTGACCGAAATTTCGTAAAATTCCCCATCGATAGATATCTCCTTATTTACAAAAAAAAATGTCTGTATGGATTTTAATATATTGCTGGTTTTTCTGTTCATTTTAGTTTGAAATGTAATTCATCTACATATCGTAAACCAAACCAAACTTTTATAAAGTTAGTTAACATATAATTAACGAAAAATGTATATATAATGTTTACATACATACAGTGGTCGAAAACATTTTGGTCGTACCAAATTACAAGTTTTCACAATTATTATTATTATTTTTTTATTTGCACAGGTGTTGCGGTTTTCTTGCATATAAAAATAAATAATATTTATTGGTTATCTGAAAGCAAATGAGACAAAGAAATTTCTAAAAAATCAACGGTAATTTGCATAATTTGCAGTGTTGCATACTCACAAATTCAGGTTGCAGTTGCATTTCTAATGCCACATTTTTAACTTCCCTGCAGTAAAATTTGGAGACAGTCTCTTAAAGCGCTAGTTCCGCCCTACACATTTCAGAACCATCTCTGAACTAGTGCAAAACGGCTGCAGAGAAGGACAGTTGAAACTCTTNGCAGTAAAATTTGGAGACAGTCTCTTAAAGCGCTAGTTCCGCCCTACACATTTCAGAACCATATCTGAACTAGTGCAAAACGGCTGCAGAGAAGGACAGTTGAAATTCTCTGTGTGTTAGTTGCGCTCTGTTGAGAAGTAAATGCACAAATTCTCACTTCTCGTACAATCCGAAAATAGCTCAGCGGGAAGACCTCCGGCTCTAATATCGTTGGTCACGAGTTCAAATCGCGGTGGAGGCAGTTGTGATTTTCAGATTTAAGAAATTTAAATTGTTGAGTGCCGCTCAAAAATTGAAGAGAAAGTGATCAAATAATATAAACAATATAAAAAAATAAATAAAAATTTAATAGAATGCAATCTGGAAAAGAACAGAAAAAACGAAAAAATATCAAAAAATCGAATAATCAGAATTTTTGATGTGTATACATCTTTGGTTTCGGTAGGGGTAAAATTTGCGAAGCTGTAACGCATATCCCAGCACAAAATTTCGAAGGGCTTAGCATGTGTATTTCAGCATAAAATTTTTATTTTCATTAGAAGCACCCTGTGTTCGCTTGCCAAATGGTTGCATACATTTAGGCATATGCATAGTAAGAGGAAATGCGCTACAATTGATTATTAGCCGTCATCGATTCGCCATCAGTTAGCAAGTGGCGAAACGAACGAACTCAATGAGGTACAACCAAACTTGCTATCGTCTATCCGTGCTAGCTAACTTTGTTGTTGCTTTCACATGCAAAATTTTTCGTTAAGCGACCGGAACTCAAACATAGCGAGC
>NW_016160997.1:44764-53116 GCF_001687245.7 Rhagoletis zephyria | reverse complement strand
CAAACAAATGCCATAAGGAAGTGCAACTTGAATTTACTGCGCTACCCACTAAATATTCAGTGGCAAAACACTAGCAACAGTCACACCAACTTTTCTACGCAAAATAAATAACGTAATGCTACGATCGTTTGAATAGGAATGTAAACGACAAAAAAAAATAAGACATGAATAAAAATAATAAATAAAGTGACCACAAAAGCGCAAAAAATTCATTTTAGTTAGTAGAACTGCAACAGATAGTTGTTGAGCCATCGCTACTATCCCACTTACTGGTGAATGTTGATGATGGCGAAAGGAAGAAGGATCATTTGTAGCCCACTTGATATTGATTGCATTTGTGGACGAAAGTTTGTGTTACAATTGGTTGACGCAGCGAGTTTGGCCGACTGCCTCCTATCAATTTCGTAAGCACATGGTCTTCGACCAGTAAACTCAGTTTTGCTACAGAATATAAAATTTCTAAAGGATTGCAATTTTTACGAGATTACGAGATCACCGATATAAGTATCAATCTTTACATTGGGTTGACAACAGTTATAAAAGAAACACGGTTAACCCAGCAGATTTTGATTAATGTTTTGCAAAAATTACACAGGCCTACGAATTTTATTTTATTAATTAACCGACTTAAAAAAAGGAAGGTTATTAATCCTTCGGAATATTATTTGTATGTATATTATTGCATTCTAAAGGAAAGGTGGTACCCCAGAGGTGGTCCCATACTAATTTGGTTTAGATCCGATCATGGTTTGTTTTTGCTTAAAAATTAGTTGTTTTTCAAAAATTATACAAATCACTTTTATCATAACATAAAAATGTATGTATGAGGAATTTTAACAAACTTCGAATTTTTTTTGTGAAAAATTATTATTTTTTCTTAAATCGTGATCACATGTCAGAAATTGTTAGTATACGCTCCTTCAGCTGCCAGAATACAAAATCCAACGTGGTGCAATGTTTTAAAGCAACGCACCATCCGTTTTTAACATTTTTTACGCGTCTTTTTTTTGTAGTGGAAAGTGGACTTAATTTTAGTCCGATTTCAAAACTTTTCAGCATATAGCTTTTCTATACCAAGGTACTGAGTTACCGATATACACATACAGTGAACCAAATAAAAACTGGGAGGGGATATTTTAGTAAGTTTTGGCTATTTTTCTTTAGTTTTTTTATTGTTTATTATTTTTTTATGAAAGTAAAGCTGATTACTTAACAAACAAGATATAAATCCAAATTTCAGGTTGTTCAAAAATTACGAAAATTCTGAAATTTCTAACTTCTTTACCAGATCTTTAGACAAAATTTTGGTATTCAATTTTGTAGCTCATCAAATCTTGGCACGCAAATAGCAAATTTTAAGTGTCTAAGTATTACCGTTGATTTTTGGCAATTTTTTTTATTGACGGTGCTCCGCAAAAAAAATTTCGAACACAAATTGCCAATAATCAACGGTAAGACGTAGCATCTACAGTCCAAGCTCTTTCATTAGACACTTCATTTTCGACAATCGAACGAACGGTGCAGATTTGATGGCAAGGAAATTAATGCCTTTGGTTATTATATATATTGGTTTTTTTTGGGGGGATTTTCTTATTTCTTTTTCGCTCTGCACATGAAGCAATAAACGCACCAAATTTTGCAACGTAAAAATAAACAAAATAGTAGCAGAGTCAGACTTTTATTTGTAAAAATGTCGCAACTTTATTTCTGAGTTATATGCATATTTGGCTAGAAAATATGTACCGTGGTCCTTTTTTTTGCATTTACATAATATACACAACTTATGTAGGTTAAATGTCTTGTTAATAAACCAGCTAAAATTATGTGGCCGAATAGAAACTGTCAAGACATGCGAAAGTTCGAACTAATTGAGAATTGACCATTGCTTAAAACCTCAATATCTAAAATTCGTTCCGAGTGTTTTAAGTGAGTTTTACCTGTCACACCATGATATTCAAAAAAAATTGCAAAAATTATATTGATCAACCAACCTATAAACAAATATACGTACATATTCTTAGAGTTTGACTGTAATGCATTGCAGACAAAGTTTAAGACAAAGTTTAATATTAGCTTTTTTATTTGCTAATTATACATATATTTATATAAAGTAATGCATTTGTATGTGTTACATACATATATGTATGTATGGAGACCTTCAAAGTACGTGCCCCGCAAATGTCACATAATTAAAATGCAATAATTCACTGCAGACTGTCAGGTCAGCTGAGTTTATTTCAGTTCAGTGGGTCGTTCATTGAGTTTGCCGGTTAGGTGGTAGCGATTCCCCTAATTCGGTACTTGCATGCGGCGTGCCACACAACTGCTGCCACTTTGTGGCAAATCCTTTCTGTTAGCCAACACCTTTGTGTTGACAGTTGCCACAGTCCATCAGCTGTAGACAGACATACATATGTATAAATTTATTTATTCATACAAATTAATACGAATACACGTCCTTTTATATACATATACATGCACATGTATGCAGACGTTTAAACTCATACATAAATACATATGCGAGCTAGCTTTAGTGATATTAATGGAGGTAGTGGTGGTGATGGCGGCTTTGCGGTCGCGTACGTGACAGGAAATTTAGTTTATTTATTATTATTACTACTATTTATCCACATGCATATGTATGTATGCGATAGTGTAGATATATTTACAATCAAAAGTCGGTATACATATACATATGTACATAGTATATACACACAAGCCCACTATTCCATCATTGCCACGCTATCAACGCTAACTTTGCGGCCGCCATAAATATGAGCATAGGTGTATTCATTACTTTACACTTAGCGTATGTAAGTACAGATAAGGACAGCCAACTCATTTTTCAGAATTCCCTGATTTCGACAACGAAATTCCCCGATTTTGACCGAAATTTCGTAAAATTCCCCATCGATAGATATCTCCTTATTTACAAAAAAAAATGTCTGTATGGATTTTAATATATTGCTGGTTTTTCTGTTCATTTTATTTTGAAATGTAATTCATCTACATATCGTAAACCAAACCAAACTTTTATAAAGTTAGTTAACATATAATTAACGAAAAATGTATATATAATGTTTACATACATACAGTGGTCGAAAACATTTTGATCGTACCAAATTACAAGTTTTCACAATTATTATTATTATTTTTTTATTTGCACAGGTGTTGCGGTTTTCTTGCATATAAAAAGTAAATAATATTTATTCGTTATCTGAAAGCAAATGAGACAAAGAAATTTCTAAAAAATCAACGGTAATTTGCATAATTTGCAGTGTTGCATACTCACAAATTCAGGTTGCAGTTGCATTTCTAATGCCACTTTTTTAACTTCCCTGCAGTAAAATTTGGAGACAGTCTCTTAAAGCGCTAGTTCCGCCCTACACATTTCAGAACCATATCTGAACTAGTGCAAAACGGCTGCAGAGAAGGACAGTTGAAATTCTCTGTGTGTTAGTTGCGCTCTGTTGAGAAGTAAATGCACAAATTCTCACTTCTCGTACAATACGAAAATAGCTCAGCGGGAAGACCTCCGACTCTAATATCGTTGGTCACGAGTTCAAATCGCGGTGGAGGCAGTTGTGATTTTCAGATTTAAGAAATTTAAATTGTTGAGTGCCGCTCAAAAATTGAAGAGAAAGTGATCAAATAATATAAACAATATAAAAAAATAAATAAAAATTTAATAGAATGCAATCTGTAAAAGAACAGAAAAAACGAAAAAATATCAAAAAATCGAATAATCAGAATTTTTTTTTTATAAAAAACTTATTGTCGTAGATCTGTCTAAAATGGAACCAGTTTAGAATAGAAAAATAATAAAATAATCGAGTTTTAAAATTTTTTCTCATAGAAAAACCTACTGTCCCAGAACTGTCCAAAATGGATCCAGTATAGAACTAGTTCGAAAGTTCTGCAGAGGTGGGCAATTTCCACTTCGTAGGACATCGCCATTTAAAAAGAGACAGTTGAAAGCATTGCGTTGGGATAGATCGAGAACCAGTACCGCCTCTTAAAGAGCCAGTTCTGCGCTAGTCCTGAACTAGCGCGATTTACGGCAGGGTTAATATGAAATTTGTGAAGCAAAAAAGAAAATATTAGTTAACATCTAATTCCTCACAAAAAAAGTAGTTCATCCCCCGATTCCCCACGTAAACTGAAATTCCTCACAAAACACGGTCCATTCCCCGATTCCCCACGCAAATTGGGATTCCACGCAAATCGGGGAATTCTCCACGAGTTGGCTTCCCTGGTATATACATACATATCTATCCTAAAGCGTGTGAGTTAGTATTACAGGTGTTGATAGGCGCGGCCGTGCGTTAGTTTAGCATTTATTAACGTTCTTGTGGCGCATGAGACGAAGCTTGGCTGAATATGTTAATTGGCAAAGTTAAAATGATTATGCGTTTCATTAAAACGCGATGAGAGCGAACGCAAACGAACTTACAGGAGTACGTGTAGAGTAATACTTACGCTTGTAAATTCTTTGTTAAAGAAAAATTGTCAGCAAGGACAGTTGATGAGCAAAAATTGTATTTCGAAAGCATCTCAGGGTAGCACACGCTGGTCGAATAAAAGTATAAACAATGAATAAATATCGCTGAGCTTAGCTGAAAGTAAACTGTGAACGTGTTTCCATTTAGGCACGTACCCAAATACTTCATAGCAGGAACTTTGTGATGAGCAGCTTCATTTTAGTGTGTTTTTTCTGTACATATACATATATAAATATATACATATGTATATAGATTGCGGTTACAGAAGGCATTTGAGCTACATCACTTAAATATTTTTGGCTACTATATGTTCTTACAAATTAAGTGTTTAAAAACTTAAGACACCCACGAAATGGAACAACATTTTTGTAATGCGATGTGAAATTTGACATTAAATTTTGAAGGCAAACTTTTATTTTCCTGCAATACTGAAATTATTGAGTAATCGAGTCTCAAAAGTATCAACGGTAGATACCTGATCCTTAAAAATATAGGCATTATCTACTCAAAATTACTCAGTCTTATTCCAATTATGGCTCCGAAGGAACGAATTTAGAAAACCCCAAAAGGAAAAGGCCTAGAAAAGGAAAATATAAAATTGTGTTAATCTCCTTACGTTTGTCTTGGAACTGCTGATATTTATCTGCACGATTCTTTTATGTCGAGAAAAGCGTGGATCACTATTTCTCCGCATTCAAAAGCACTACAGATTACAGTAGGCCGTCCCACACGGCATGCATACTTTTCGGCGTGCAAAAGTGCCCGATTCACACTTTTTGGTCTGATATCACATCCAATAATTCTATGCATTTCCTTAGCACAATAGAGCTTGGATTTATAGGTCTTAAGTACTTTCGAGAGTACGACGAGTTGGAATGACAAAGCTTATCCCATTTGCAAGCGCGTCTGACAAATAATTTGTATATTCATGAGCCAAAGGTGATCATACTACTGCTCCTTTTTTCGGTAAAGAAGTGATCTTCTCTCCTTTTCCTTTAATAATAATAATTATTATATTTCGCATATGTATATATGGTGCATACATATGTGCGTACATACAAAAATTATAATACAGCATAAAATGCATTGAGACGCCCATTATACACTGAAAATAAAATTTCATAAAAATGCTACGAAAAACTTTCGTTATCTCGGTTTTCGTACAACGTACGAAACTTTCGTTCATAATAACGAAACAAGATTTTACGAGCCATTCGTAAATATAACGGAAGGAGTTTCGTTAGGCATTTTTTCTGTACAATTTATGAAAATTTTCGTTTATTTTACAAAATACGTGCGTAAATTACCGAACAAATCTCTGTACCAATAATTTTGTATATTGTACGAAGGCATTCTCAATATTTACGTATGGATTTAAAATATACGAAATCTACAATTCTGTATTCATTTTATTTATTAAGTACTTTCGAACGTAGTACTACTGCAGAAGGGGCATTTCGCGTCAAGCGGACAGGGAAAAAAGGTGATACTTTAGAATTCCTTCATATTTTGGGAAATTTTACCTTTGTGAAATATGAAATTGTGTGCATATTTTTTATATTATATTATATATATTTTTTATATTATGGTTATGGTTCGAGTTATGGCTTCCAAATAATAGTAAAAATTAAAATTAGGCCTTTTTTCGTATTGGAAAATTATTAAATGAATTTTTAAACTTCGAGATTTGGTGTCAAAATTTCTCGTTCTTTAAAATGCGAAACCAATTTTCAAAGAAAAAAAACATTTTTTTTTATTATACCAGACCGGAAATGAAAATTTTAAAACAAAAGTTTGAGAAACTTCGCCCAATATTTCTTTTAATATTTTTGTTTTCATAATATAGCCTTAGGTATAATTATAATACCCTAAAAGATTTATGGCCTTATTCATAAAAAATAAAGTAGGTTTATAGAGCTTTATAAATTGACGTTTTCATACATTTTTCAATTTATAAACCTTTTATAAAGCTACTTTATTTTTTATGAATAGGCCCATTAGAGTGTGATCTGCATTAGTTTGGGGGGTACGTAAATTTGTTCACATATACACATGCTTATATTGCAGAAGAACAGTCGCTTTATTTTAAAAATCGTAAGGAAAATTTATACGAAGGAGAAGCCATCGTATAGTGTAATTTTACAGAAAATTTTAGTTTTGTTGTCAAAGATACCCCCAGGCTTTCCATATTTTTTTCTTCATAACGAAAAAATATTTAGAAAAAACCTAATTTAAATTTTTACTATTCTTTGGAAGCCCATAACTCGAAAAGCAACCACCATATAAAGAAAAAAAAATATGCACACAAATTCATATTTGACATAGGTGCAATTACCCAAAATATGAAGAAGCGAGAATAAATAATCCAAAACAAATATTTGATGTTTGACCGCAATCCAAATTTCCTGATGGTTTTCGTTTGGTAATACTAAAGCTCATTCTTATTTATTTTCTTTCATTAAAATAAATTATTTTTTTTTAGATTGACCCTGATTTCGTCTTCTTATTCGGAACCAGAAATAAGGTCCTTGATAACCTCATTGCTTTTAGCAATTTACTTTTGGATAATAGTGTTTGTGTTTTCGATCTTTGTCGGAAACTGGACTCGAACCCATACCATGCGGAATAGTAGCGCGCACTGCTACAAATTAAAAATAATGAATATTTGTTTAATTTTAAACTGTACGAATTGTACTCCAGTGTAAAAGAGAATCAACAGTGTGTTTATTTGGTAACACAAATTCACCGTAAAACTATGGGTGGATGAATAGCGCATTTATCTACCTATACCCATATATTGTACAAGTTTTTGGATATTTTAAACAAGTTTGAAAATATTTCCTTTTTTATTTAGAGACGGAAAGCATATTACGGCATACTCACAGACTATAAAAACCATAGCTAAAATGATTACACAACAATTTCACTATATTTTTACCATTAATTTTAAGCGTTTTTGCAAAACATTTTGTTAAACAAAAACGCTTAAAATTTACGATAAAGACAGAATAAAAGTGTTGTGTTATAGCCCGAACTATGGTTTTTACAGTGTGGCGAATGCATGAAACAACCGCAGGTTTTACGAAAATAATTTCGTTAAATATACGAATTTTCGTAAAAAAAATAAAAATACGAAATTCTTTAGTAAATAGTACGAACGCATTCGTAAAATATACTAAAGATCTGATGTCTCATATTTTAGTAGTATATACGAAATCGGTTTTGGACAATTAACGAGAATTTTCGTGACTCAAAATGACGAAAAATTTCGTAAGATGTACGCTAGTTTTCGTTATATTTACGCAGATTTTATTTTCAATGTAATTTTCGGAAGAACCCAAGGTCATACCATGTCAAATATGTCTATAAAAATGTGAAAATGCCATTTTATTAATATTTCTTTGGAATGCATTCATCATTTACATAACTTATAATATGGAGAATACATAATTAAAGCTGTCTCTCTGTATGTGTATACCTACTACTTGTTTATAAAGTGTGCTTTTGTATCTTTTGTTCATCAGCAATAAATACGAAAATTCGCCTTAATTAGATTTGTAGCAATTATAAAATTTAATTAACCAGTAAGCAAAGAACCAACTCATTCCTACCCAAATAAAAAAATAAGTACTTGTTCATCAAACACTCAATTCAATTTCTGCTCATTATGCATATTTCTTGGCGTGAGTTCTGTCAGCAACAGAAAATAGACAACCGGATAAATAACTTGAGGGTGGCAGAGAAAACTGACAGGTATCAAAATCAACTTTTTGATCTAATAAAGCGTGATGAGTCAAGTAAATACTTATTCCTCTAAACACATATGTACGTGCATAGAAATACATATCGC
>NW_016160997.1:27598-44562 GCF_001687245.7 Rhagoletis zephyria | reverse complement strand
TAATAGTAAAACGAAGTATTTCAAAATATCAGTTTGGTGGGAAAACGCAATCAAAGTTTTATCAATTCATACAGTTCGTATACAAAAAGACACATGGGAAGACACATATCTTCGCCATATTTGGGAAGTTTGGTTATCTATTAGACTGAACATATTATACTTATCAAGCTTACTAATTGCATAATGAATGCATCTCCAAAAACGTAAATTTTGAGTTGCATCACTATATTATTAAACGTGCGATACGTACTTATGTATATACACACAAATATTCATATGTACGTGCGTAAAACCCAGTNCCTTAGGTCCATTAAAAGGCGTTTGGAATAATAGGAAGATTATTAGTTAAATAAATATCTATTATTATGAAGAAAAACGTGTACACTGTACAAAACTTTTTTTGTTTTTTTCAGCAGTTCTGATAAAAAAGTAATTTCGTTTTGCGCGGAAACTTTTTTGCAATTTCGCAAAAAAAAAAATAATGGGGGTTCATACTTTTTTATGCTCTATTCGACTATGGTATGCCGTTTTTCGTATTTGCAAAAATTGTAAAAAGTTATATGCCTAATGTCCATNTTTCTGCTGTCCTGAGTGTCGCACTTTAAAATATAATAAAAACGCAAATACTCGTTTTCTTGCATATTATCTCGAAGACTGCAGCTTACAATAGCGCCCCAGTTCATTCATAAATGTAATACCAATTACTAATTATAAGTATATTACAGATATGCAGACCATTTTCCTAGATCCGCTGATTTTCCCAAGATATTTTCATTTTAAGCTTGCATTATGAATAAAAAAAATCTAACTTTAACATGGAAAATGTTACTCATACGCCATGTACGACTATGTACAAGTATGTCCAGGTACATGTATGAGTAACATTTTTTCATCCAAAAGAATTGCTACGCATTTTACTCTGCCATTCACAACTTTCTTATTTATCCGTAAATTTTCTTCGTTAGTAGCATATTTCTTTTTGCAAACGAGCAGGCTTTCATACAAATGAAATGAATTTACAAAAGATAAAATTTGAAATTTTTCCTTAAAATATTTTATATCTTGGGAAAATGACTTGCGCCCAAATCGCGGCATTCGCTATTTAACCCTACTCGAATCGAGATTTGATTTTGAAATCACGGCGTTCGAAAGCGACAATTTAAATTGTATTGGGGCGAATACAGCTGTAATTTTATTCGATTCGTTTCGAAACGAGTAATAAATGGATCACGAATGTCGCGATTCGGGCCCAGATCTAGAAAAGCAGAATACGGATTTGTAATCCACGACTCAAAGGTAAGTGTTTCGGCGTTTTTTTTTTTCGTTCCAAAACTTGGGATTTTCCCTACGGTTTAAATAAATTTTGGCCTTAGAACTAGTGGGTAACACAATAGTAGTTTTATAAAATGTATGTTTGTGTTAATTTTTGTTTTAGTTTAGTTTTTGTTAAATTTAGTTTAGATTTTCAATCAATTTATGTTTTGAAAATGGCCTTTGGCTAGTACATTTACCTTGATCGATGGGCACAAGCGCAGAATGATTTTTGCATCNTTTGCAAACGAGCAGGCTTTCATACAAATGAAATGAATTTACAAAAGATACAATTTGAAATTTTTCCTTAAAATATTTTATATCTTGGGAAAAAGACTTGCGCCCAAATCGCGGCATTCGCTATTTAACCCTACTCGAATCGAGATTTGATTTTGAGATCACGGCATTCGAAAGCGAGTGCACTTCGGCAATTTAAATTGTATTGGGGCGAATACAGCTGTAATTTTATTCGATTCGTTTCGAAACGAGTAATCAATGGATCACGAATGTCGTGATTCGGGCCCAGATCTAGAAAAGCAGAATTCGAATTTGTAATCCACGACTCAAAGGTAAGTGTTTCGGCGTTTTTTTTTCGTTCCAAAACTTGGGATTTTCCCTACGGTTTAAATAAATTTTGGCCTTAGAACTAGTGGGTAACACTATAGTAGTTTTATAAAATGTATGTTTGTGTTAATTTTTGTTTTAGTTTAGTTTTTGTTAAATTTAGTTTAGCTTTTCAATCAATTTATGTTTTGAAAATGGCCTTTCGCTAGTACATTTACCTTGATCGATGGGCACAAGCGCAGAATGATTTTTGCATTTACAAACATAGAATGTAAATTGTACTCATTACAATGCAACAAGAATACATTCATACCGCTGCTTTTCAGATTTTTCATGACAACGTAGAGTGTAAATCCCGAGAATCTTCCTTTACAAGGGTTAAGACAGCATATTGAGCAAATTAGCTGTGAAACTAATCTTTTGGACTCTACAAAAGCTTGTGAAGACTTCTGTAGCAATACTCTGGGTCATAGTTGAACTTTGCAGAGGTTCGCCACTCGAACTAAAGCTCTCGAGGGCTAACCTATGTTAGGTTAGGTTACGGTGGTTGCCAGTTTGTGATGCCACTATTTACGAACTCTTTTTCCTTTCCTTTTGTTTTCCATATGAAAGAACCACCTTGCATATCGTTGAAGGCCGAGGACGTCAACAGTGTCGAGGTCAGCCAAACTCGGAAAAGCATATTCACTAAAAATAGCGAGTCTTGACCCTGCTCTGTACTCTCCATCTGCAGTGCAGTGTCCTGTAATTATACCGACAACTATGCTATAAGAGTTTTGGGATCATTTCACATTAACATAAGACCAGATCTGTTTCGTAACGGAACATGTTGATTATGTCACGCATAGTTCATTGGCCAATTCAATCAACTAGGTTTCAGTCGGCACTGAAACGAAGACAGGGGACGCCTGCATAGTACGCATAGCTTACTGAGCGTAGGAAAAATATTGTTAAAGGCGCTCTCTATGTCCAGAAAGATACCTTTGGTAAATTTCTTCAAGGCAAGTCCTGTTTCAATTTAGCTCACGGCTTTGCCTTCAGAATAAGCCTTTTGACTTGTCAGATATGGGCGTCGAGAAGTCTTTTTTTTTAGAGTTTTAAGAAGAAAGAACGTTAGACTGTTGGCGTGAATTCACTGGATTATATACCCTTCCTTTCTTTGGTATAAATATTACCCTAGCATTGGTCCATCCTCTAGAAATGTGGCAAGGACTGAGGCATATCTTGAAAGTGTTAGCAAGCAGTGGGGAGAAAAGGTCAACCGCTTCCTAAATTTTGGCGGGGAATATGCCATCCGATTTCGGAGATTTTTGAGCTTTAAAGGTCCAAAAATCTCCTTCCACCTTTTCTTTTTGCACGGTGCTCTCTACTGAGTGCTGTGGAAGATACGTATCTTTATTTGGCGCACCTACCATTGATTTTAAAGCACACCCAGGGAAAAGGGTGGCCATGAGAACAACTAGCGTTTCGCTGAAGGAGGTGGTCCATTCACCGTCAGGCTTTTGGATATAGTTTGCGGCAAATGGAGTTTTAGAGGGTATCTTCCTTAGCCGGTTGGCCCCAGAGGTTCCCCCAATATTGCCGCAGAAATTTTTCCTAGATTCTCTCTGGGCTGTTAGTACTGAACTCTTGAAAGCTTTAAAAGCATCCCTTGAAAAATGGCAAGATCCAGTTCGTTTTCTTTAAAGAGTTTCCTGCTGGTTCTTCTCAGGAAGGAGATTTCCAGGTTCCTCCATTGGCGTCTCCTTTTACCCCTTGGACGTGCTTTTGGGGAGGAGTATTTAAAGCTATTTTTGAGGATGAGTCTAGCTTACCGAGAGAAAGAGGCTTTCCCACTGGAGCGTGCGCTTCCTCAGTTCTTAACGGGCTATCGAGAGCTCCATTTTATGTTTGGTCCAATCCAATCCATTACACCTCCGCCGGTTCACTATTATTGGATTTTCCTGCGTGGAACTTGGTTGGTATTTTCATATTCATAGGAAATCGTCCCATACTTTTCTTCTAGTTTGAATGCAAATATATAAGTGGCTTCGTTCTTGTTACCTTATTTCACAGATTGCTTGTTAGTTCTGAACTAGTTCCAAGCGAGACAAGTGTGTACATTGCACGGCTGAACTGTTTACACATATTTCATAACAAGCATATGTATGTATATATGCATAACCTATACATACGCTAAAGTGCATGTCTGTGGCATCTTGATAAAAACAACTTATCACGAGTTAGGTGAGTTACGCTTTAGAGCTAAATTTCATTAGTTTCTCAAACAATATTTTAACGACTAACTTGACATACATAGGTGACATAGATGCTCTTTCAATTGAAGCTTAATAAAAACATAAAATTATTTGTGGATAACTTAATATATTTTTAACCAAAGTCAAACCTTCTAAAGCCACTTAAGTTGTTTTATCCCAATTGCCATAGATAAATAGTACATATGTATATAAATACATACATATGTGTATACAAATAAGTACTGCAAAAAAGGAAAAACACTCGATTCACAATCATTAAAGTTGAGAGTTAGCCTAGTTAAAGCCGATTCTTTATGTGTTTGCCAAAGCACACCACACATATGTTTTTGCACGCATTTCTTCTTGTAGCTGATCGATAAACATATGTAGCATGGATATTAATTTATAAGATATACATGCACATATATCTAAATGCATACGCCCAGCAAGAAACACGATTACCGCACATGGCATTTCATTGGCAGTATGTTCTAGCAAACAACATTACCTTTAAACGAGAAGAAAATAGAAAGCTTGAATATATTCTACCTGGCTACGACCATGAATATATTTGAAATTCTTTTTTGCATTCCTGGTTATGAATAATAAAATCCAAATACATTTTTAACATTGTAAGTCAATGGATACAAATGTGAGCTGACTCGATTTCCAGTACAAATTCTGGAGCTTGAACTCACTTTACCAGTGCGAAAATTTAGATCGGGTTTAAGCCCAATTTTTATAAATGAGGCCCAATATGTTATATGAATTCTGCATTGCCCAACACACTACCTCTAGAAGTAATTCCAGTTTTTTGTGCTGGGCGCGTTTACGCGTGAATACAGAAATAAAGATAATAAAATTCTAAAGTGCGCGTAATTGGCAGCTACAGATTGAATGGTCACAAATATACGTACATACATACATAGAGTGTAAATACATATATAACTACACCATATTAGGTGACTACCATATAGGCAAATACACTTTAGTGTTTGCATATCATTGCATCATTGCTGAGTTATCTTGACATACACACATATGTACATACATCATCATATTTGCTGGAGTTGCTGACATACATATCATCACCAGCCAGGCTAATGAGCTATGCACGTAACCCATGTAAGCTTGTACAATATTTAAGATGCTACTTAGCAGAAATTTTCTTTGAGTCGCGCTATTTATTCTGCTTCTCAAGTCTCGCGCTGTCTCATGTGCTGGCAAATATACGGACGACTGTTTGAGTGTGTTCTCACCTTTATTGTGTGCCTCTGTATGCGCCTCATCTCATTAATATCCTTGCTGCTATGTACATCTACTCCTTATGCTTTGCTTAAGCGAGTAGT
This sequence comes from Rhagoletis zephyria, assembly GCF_001687245.7. NCBI lineage: Eukaryota > Metazoa > Arthropoda > Insecta > Diptera > Tephritidae > Rhagoletis > Rhagoletis zephyria. Next base: position 39,101 of record NW_016160997.1, on the reverse strand, counting down.
TGGTAGAGATTGCCTTCCCTTTAACTTGTTTACTGCGATAATCTCGATGACGTGTTAATTTCTCACTCTAATATTTTTTTGCTTCCTTTGGTAAGACGTCGTTAATGATTATCCGTGTAATCAGCACTTCCATATGACAGGCAAAGGTGTTGACGGAAGCCGTTTTCAGAAGCAAATATGTATTGCTACATGAGCAAATAAAAGATATATCTTGCAGCGTGAGATGGGATGAGAAACGGGTGTAGAAGAAAAAGTAAACATCCTGCACTCCACACGTCCTGTTATCACACTCTGCAGGAGATAAGATTTAGCTTTACCCAAACGATAATTAATTGTGCCGTATTTATGTGTTTGACAACCTATCATATGCAATTTCGTGGCACGGAGTACGTCCCCATATAAGGCGTGAAATTCAGTTCTTGCTCTACCTAGAGCCCATTTCTGATGAGGATTTTAAATTCTGATCGATGATAATTTGGAAAGTTAACTTTCCTATCAGGTATTTAAACTACATTTAAGTGGACAATGGCTATTTAAGTAGCAACCTTGATTTGGAATGCCAACTTATAGATAACTTTAATGTCATTTAATTTTTGATCGGAAATTGTCCCTTAGTAAAGAAGAAATAGTAAGTATATTCGCAACTGGTTTACTGATATGTCTATAATAATAATAATCGATTGGCGCTTACACATATGGTAGTGTTTGGCCGAGCTTCTCCTACCCCCAATATAAGAACCGATTTTGATAAACACCGGTTTAAAAATTTGTCCTGAGATTATTTACTCGAAAATTTGGCGGTTATTTGAAATATGATTTGATTGTAATAATTTTTAACACTTAACCTAATTTAAACACCGAGAAAAGAGTCAACTAAATGTATTTCTCTCAACACAAGATTTGGTAACTATAACCAAATAATGTAACCATAACCAAACCATGTGTTCAGAGAAACCTATTTTGTTCACGTAGGTTGGAATAGGTTAGGTTGGAATGGCTAGAGAGAATGACTCCCCCTACATTTAAGTCAAGGGCTGGCCCATTATAATATCATACACAATTTTCGTAACTAAATTTTTTTCTCAGCGTAATAAAACACTCTTTTGCTACCTTAGAGTAAGAAGTTTCTAAGTCCATTTTTTATGAAAAAGTGATTTGAGAAGCAAGGAAACTCAAAAATGCATAGTCTCCAACAAACTCAAACAACCTCTTTCATATTTTCTCGTTTGAATCCTGTGAAACGTAAATTTGGTAAGCTCAATAAAGGCCCAGAAAGTTCGATAAGTACAAAGTGGCACGAAAACTTTTCACTAATGATCTATCCTACCAATTCTTATCGAATTTTGTTTATCTTAGAATTTGAAAAATATTGAATTCGAAGTTTGGAAAATACTTGAATAAAATGATTAGGCTATTTGTTTCCGATCCTGTGAGCTGGGCTATTTATATTCGTCCGGCGAACGAATGGTTGCCAACTGGAATTTATCGAGGGACCACCTCTCTTAAGATGCCTTATTTAGCTTATTATGTGCAAGAAAGACTACTAATGTCTTTTGGCTTTAACATTGGATTTAGACCTGGTTTATCTGCAGCAACTACTATTTTTTAATGTAAAAGCTGATTTTAGTGTTAGGCTTTAACTTAATGAATGACACTGAATTAAGTCAAATGTTTCTGGTAGGACTCAAAAAATTTACAAATACTTGCATAGTGAAAATAACAATTTTTTTATCTGATATTAACATTTTTTAGGTAACGCAAGAGAAAGAAACGAAGTTAAGCCTAAAATTCTAAGAACGAAGAATCTATGTATATTTATAATACGCGATAATCTGTTCAATTTTCAAAAGTGAGGTACCAAATTAAAGGGCTTAGGGTATGGATGTTCAAGCAGGTTTTACTTTTTCGAAAAAAGTTGCCACCTGTTAAGAAATTAAGCTCAAATTAATTAAAAAGTTAAATCAATTATTAAATATGGGTATTAATCGAAATGGTTTTGAAAAGGCTTTATAACTTAGCTACGTATAGGAGGGTTGCCACATGTTTAAAAAAATTTGATTGAATTTTAATTAAAGGAATTTGGTATGTGAATAAGGAATCGCTACATGGGTGTCATACAAAAGAGGTTTACGAAGGTAGTAGTTTGGAAATATTTTGAACAGGGTTGCCACCTATTTGAGAAGTTGAATTGAACTATTTTATACCCAAGTTATATAAAATATTAACCATGCATGTCAAATGAAAGAGCTTCAAGAAATACTTAGTTTGACAATTTAGAACATGTTTGATGTGTTTGAGGGTTGCCCAGTTTAAAGGGCTAAACTAAAATTATTTAATAAGTTAAATGAATTACTAACCAATGGTTAGCAATGGAAGTGGGTTTAACATCGTTTATTTAAGAACTATGTTTATGAGGGTTGCCATGTGTTTAAATAATGAATATCCACTTAATTCATCAGTTACATAGAATATTTATGACAATGTCAGACGAAAAATATTTAAGGAAATTTTAATTTGAAAATAGTTTTTAAGAGGGTTGCCGCCTGTTTTTAAAGTGGTATTTCGTTTAATTAGATATACATAAGTTACAGTTACGAAAGATTTTAGTTTTATAATACTTTTAAAGAGGTTGCCACCTGTTTGAAAAGTCGAATTTGTTTTACTTATACGAAAGATACATAAATGAATTATCGAAATATTAGTGTCAAACGAAACAGTTTTAAGAAAACTATAGGCTGATAATATTTTTAATTAGAATTGCCGTCTATTTTTTTGAAAGTCATCACATCTGCAACGTTATTTCGAATTTCCACAAACTAATAACGAAATAAAAGGCAATAGTAAAAGAAGTGATATTTCCCCTAAAGTCGTAAGACGAGTTACAAATAAATATAATGCTACTACTGCTACCACTACTACTTAGCGTTCGTGCAAAATCTTGAACTAAGGCTCATCTGTATTTATATTACTTTATTGTTTGTTAAGCCGTCATCACAATGGGGTCTAAAGCATTGTTCTTTTTATATGCCGCAAACCTACGGCTTACAAATTGTCTACTCTCAAAAAATATGCTGTTGTTATTTTATATATTTAATAGTTAAAAATTTACAACGTAAGACAAAACGAAATCTAGGACACTCTTATCAGTCGTATTTACATGGGTTGCTCCTATACCGCTCCATATAGCATTGCGGGGTGCATACACATGTTCAATTAATTTTTTTTTGTATCTGCCTGTCGGAATTCATATGGCAGCCTCAACCAATTGAAAAAGTTATTGGAAATAAATTACAATGAAGTATTTCCGTCAGCCATTACACATTTTTTTCCAGCCAAATTCATTTGAAAGTTATTTAAATCATAACCATAGCAGTTTATTGAAAACAAATTGAAATGTCTGGCTGCAGAGGTGCTTGCCGAATAAACAAAAAAATTTAAAACCACACGAAACAATCGGTATACTCACGAAACTACGGGTCAAATATAGTAAAACTGCGTTTTTAATTTTTCACTCTATTTTTTTTCAAAGGACTTTGAAATTTTAAAGATATGATTAATTCAAAAAAGCATTTAACAAGTAAAAAAGTCCATGTTCGGGCGGAGCTGAACATTAAATACCCGACGCAAGTATTAAATATAGTTTGTTTCACCTTTCCGAAAACTACCACTACATGGTAAACATTTTCAGCCATTTGGTATATTGTACCAAGGTCAAAACTGTGCCGTTACCAAGATATACACATGTAATCATAAGTGGGCGTGGCTACGCCCATTTTCCAAAAATTTATAATATTCTTATTTTTCGTCTAAAATTATTGTAAATATCAATTTTGAGTGAATAATCTTCAGTAGGTACTAAAATATCGCAGTTTTCGTATTTCTGAAAATTACCGATATATGGGAGGTAGGCGTGGTTATTGTCCGATTTTGCCCATTTTCAATACCATCTGTCCTTCTGCAAAGAAGTCCATGTATTAACTTTCGTTAAGATATATCGATTTTTACTCGAGTTATCGTGTACAAAGGCGGACGGACGTACGGACAGACAGTCACCGCTTAATTGATTTATTTTTTTCATTCTGATCATTTATGTATACATTTGTCTATATCTATCACGATTCGTTTTGTCTGTTACAAACAACCGTGCGCTCGGGTATAAAAAAATCAGTGCAATGTAGAATAACAATATAGGCACCAAGTTTTTTACTTAAGTTGGTTTACAAGGACGAATAAGTATTGAAAATGCGCTTTTAATAAATTTAATATTTTTAAGTTTATAAAGTTTGCAGGACGGAATTTGATGATGGGGTCGTGCGTATATTAGTCCTCAAGTAACAAAAAAAAAAAAAATTGCAAATGTTCATTGATATTTAAGCACCAAATTTGTAAAGTATATTTTCCATACCCATTCGTCCTTATGCACCAAAAAATTTATTCTGTTATAATTCTACGGAATTTTTTCTTTTATATGATACTCTTATTGTTGTGCTATATTGCACCGAGTTTTTTAAATAATTTTTTTAAATAATCATATTTTTCAAATTTACAAGTCCTTTTAAGAAAAGTCCTGACATCAGAGATAAAAACTAAGTACGCAGTTTTACCATAATTTACCCATAGTTTCGCGATTATATTTATATTTTTGTGTGTAAAAATTACTGTCGGACGGTGTGATATAAATTTTTGTTTTGTGTCTCCGAACTATAGAAAATCATCTGCGAAGTGCAGAACGAAAGTAGTTTAAATCATATGCAGTGCTAGATAATTAACTTGCTTCTAGGAATCGCTATGTTAATAAAGTCATTCGTTTACAAGGAAGAATTTCAACTTCTTGTAGTTAGTAAAAAGTACTTATTAAATTGGTTTTGAAGTAGTTGAATTTACGACATTTATGTTTATGGGTATCTTTCCCTACGTTTGCATTACCTCATATACATATGTATGCAACTCCAAACGACTAAGCACAATATTTGGTTACTTGTGGAATATAGTTATCATTCGATAAATACATATGTAGTATGTATATATTTAATTATGTTTCTTATTAATTGTTTACTTAAAGCGTCCGTGTATGTTTTAACAGATGGCGCCTGAAAGTTTGAGTTTCAGATTTTGTTATTCAGAAATGTTACTGAAGCGTTAATTTGTAAATTAACACCTAACATTATGCTAAGTAGTTCGTTATGCGTCAATGCGCTACTAATAACACTGTGCGACAGCCAGAATTCTTTGTAGCAATTAGTAATAGTTTTATCCCTTAACATATATTTTTTTCCCATATTTTTGTGGAACATTTTATCCTGTTAATTCTCACCCGTCTGTGCCATTTTGACGGCTGTTGGGGTCTAATCTAGTAGTACTTGAAATTCCTCCTTCTTGTTGGCCTACTGATCTGAAATTTCGTACACACCTGTAGTTTTGACGACAATACCGTTGTGTATGTTCAGCATCATTGTAGATCCAAGATGGCCGCAGCCACAAAATGGGGATTTTATATTTTTTCACAATACTTTCAACATGGTTATCAAACGAAAGGGTTTGACTAGTCGGAAAAACGCACAGTATGAAAAAATTACAAAACCAAGATGGTCTCAGCACAAAATGGCGGATTGCATAGAATGAAGATCGATATCAAATGAAAGAGCTTGACAAAAGAACACAGTGCATTTTCGAAAACAAATCCCTGCTCCAAAATAATGTTTAAATAGTCAAAACAATAAGGGCAATTTTTTTAGTGCAAGTTTAACTCTGTCATTTAAACTAAGTTTAAGCTTAGTGGGCAGTTTTTCAGTCAAATTTAAAGGTACTTTAAACTAAATTTAATCGCCCAATCTGGCTGGGTTAAACCGAGTTTAAACTATCAACTGTTAAGTTGTATTTTTTTGTATTCAGCTGCCAAAATTTAGGTGAAAGAGGAGGACAAAACTTAAAATTGTTTGCGAAATACACGAAGAAAGACTAACTTGTATAGCGGCACATAAATAAATAAACGAAGTGATCATAGTTAAGATGAAAATTTTGCACAAGAAAATTAACAGACGCAACTTAAGTTCGTGCATCGGGCAATTTGGTTGGGCAACACATGGAGCATCTAACAAATTCTTTAAAGTTCCGTCTATAATCTTAAAGAACTTTAAACGCGATCGTATCTAAAGTGAAAATAAAAAACTGAAGTTTTTTATCTGCATAAAGAAAAAAAGTGTTGCCCTACAAAACAACTAAACTAAGAATCGGTCTTAAACTCGTGCTGAAAAACTGGTCAGTAGTTTAAACATAGTTTAAATTTATACTGAGTTTAACTGAACTTCGTTGAAACTGAGTTTAAACCAGGTATCAAATCAAACGAAAAAATATTGTTAACTTATACTAGTCTGCTTGGTTTTAATGTACATATTGCCTGGTATGCCATTTTAATTGGGATGCCATATCGGATAAGGGATTTGTTTCTAAAATAAACTGTGTTCTACTTGTCAAGTTTTTGTTTTATTTGATACCTATTTTTAATGGAATTTCAATTACGACCCATTCGGGTGAAAAATAGTAGATTAAAATGTTCCAGAAAAATATGGGTCAACTTCAGACCAAATTAGGAAAACTGCAATGCACTATGAAAAGTTAAACTTTCAGGGGAAAACGGCAGCTGGTCGAATAATCATCCTCCTCTTTAATAATTGCAATACACGCTCCTGCATTTTTTTATTTGTCTCATTTTGTTGCAGAGTGTAACTATTTTTTTGTAACTGTGGTGTGGTGATCACAATAAGTTTTATTAATGCGGTGAGATGAAGACGAACTATTATGAGGTGTTTAAATAATGTATTTAATTATACTCGCCAGATTTAACCGGAGCAATGAGAAACAATTGTAAGCGACAAAAAAGGGCGAAGGGTACACCCATCTAAACTTTAAAAGATAGTATTCAATTAAATTAACATACTAATCAGCATTTTCTTTATGACCTACCTTCTCTAAAAAGATTTCTTTCTACTTGGTCAAGCGCTATATTCCAAAGGATTTTTATCTCTCAGTTCTTCATTACTTGATTCAAAATATTTTATTGAATTCCAGAATCGTGCGCGCACAACCTCCTCGTTTCAACTGAAGTCAGTATAGCCAGTAAAAAACCTGTGGTGAAGTTCTTTATGAGGATAAAGTTTCCAGAGGTGAAATATTAGGTAGGACACAATTTCTTACACACATGGTTGCTTTCCAGCACTAATGAAAGAAACTTAAGAAATATGTTTAAAAAATCATATAGTGCATTAATTGTTTAAAGTAATGCAATATAATTTATTTACTCTGATTAATAATTATAAAAAATGTTTTAGAACCACTGTTTAATGTTATATTTGATACAAATTAATATAGCTGCTTGAAGCGCTCTGAGCATTGCCGCTGAATAATAGTATTACCTAGAAATGCATCCCTGGTCCTTGTTCTTGCTGTATTGCATTGCGATGAATTCACATTTTTTAGAAATTTCACAACAGAACAAAATGAAGGAAAGTATTTTGTTTGCTAATTTTTGCTATTTCTATTGTTTAATTTAAATTTATTTCTTTTCAGGACATGCCGCATGCTTCAGTTTTTCGAACAATAAAGCTTTACAAGACTTTATAAGTATCTGACTTAGAAGGCCGATTCCACGGTGGTATAGTTCAGCTGGTAGTTCGCGAGATCGCAAAACAAAATTCATGGAAGAAGTCGAAGTTGTAAAGTCATATCCCTTCAACCATATGTACATATCGTCGTTTAAATAAAAAACCGCGTATCGTAATTCTGCAAAACCGCGTAACTGACATTGGCTGCCAAAAATTGGATTTGCTCACACAAGCGCTTTGCTCAATCCTTATCCATTCGTCCTGAAATATACTAGGCAAAAATGCGATTGCTTTATAAACAGAGAACCATTTTGAAATATGCTCTATAAAATAATTTCTACAAGTTCAATTACGCGGTTTTGCATTTTTGCTGATGCGCGGTTTTGCATTTTGTTGATACGCGGTTTTGCACTTTAAAAGACGATATGTATGTGCATACTAAAAGCTTAATACAAAAGTCGTGCGTGTATTTATTTGAAATATTTTTTATTTGCAGTAAATGACGTTTTTTCGGAATAAGTGGGACGTGTTTCCATGTCGAACACCTGACAAACTGGTCTATCTCTTTGCCATCAGAAATCTGCCTCTCGTACCTTTCAGTGACATACTAACATCCTTTTCTGTTAAGCATGCTTTAAGGTCTCTCCAAGGTAACTGTAAAGCATCAAGAGCGGCGCCAGGTGCCCGTACAACACACAGCGTTGCATTAGGTTTATTTAGCTATTTTAATTCATTTTCCGCTTCCAAGCAAGCAGATTTCCCACGCTATTGATTGAGATCTCTTTCACGTTCCCGAAAACAGTAAAGTCCTGGAAAAAAGTATGCCCCTATTTTTTTATTTTGAAATCAAAAAATATTTAGAGGTCGCTCAAAGTGCTCAAAGTTTTCCATGTATTTTTATATGGGAAAAAAAATTTTTGGTAGAAATGGTATAGAATTTTGGAAAATCAATATTTTTCGATCGGAAATCTCTGGCTCTCTTCAAGAGACTTTCAGTAATACCCAATTGTTTATTTAACCCTTTTTTAATAATAACGATTTTTTATTGGTCCTTCCATTGCATTTTTGGGGTTATTGTGAGTTTTTTGGAGGACCTATATAGTATCTACAGTTGCGATGCAAAAATGGTAAAATAAACAATTGAGTTTTATTACTGGGAATCTTTTGGAGAGAAACAGAGTTTTCGGATAGAAAAATATTGATTTTTAAGAATTTTCATGGAAAACGTTGAGCGCTTTGAGCGACCTCTAAATATTTTTTTGTTTCAAAATAAAAAAGTAGGGGTGCCAGAATGGCGGCAACTCCCTGTAGGTCTTTTGCTCAATGTGAGACGTTCACGAAAGCATGGCATTCAGATTGCCTTCTAATACTTAATTGTGACCCCAAATTGAAATGTGTGTTCTCTATTTCAGAACATGATTTCCTTGAATATCCTCGAAAAACTTAAACCATATATTTACCCCAATTTTGATTTATTGCCTCATAACTTCCCAATTTTTCATTTGTGAAAATAAAACTTTATATATATATTTATGTATACATATAAATGTACATATATACCCGTTCTTTAGACCAAAGAGGGTGTGCATTAGGGTGGTCCAAAAACAGTAAAGTCGGAACTGTAATGCTCCACCCCCTAGGATTGTTCTATATTGAAAAAAGTATATCCCTATTTTTTTATTTTGAAATCAAAAAATATTTAGAGGTCGCTCAATGCACTTTAAGTTTTCCATGTATTTTTATATGGGAAAATATAAATTTTCGTAGAAATGGTATAGAATTCTTGAATAGCAATATTTTTCGATCGGAAAACTCGGGTTCTCCTCAGGAGACTTTCAATAATAATACCCAATTAATCATTTAACCATTTTTTAATACTAACGATTTTTTATAGGTCGCCCCATTGCATTTTTCGAGGTTTTTGTGGGTTTTTGGCGGACCTATAAATTACAATTGCGATGAAAAAATGGTTAAATAAGCAATTGGGTATTATTATTGGGAATCTCCTGCGGATTACCAGAGTTTTCTGGTAGAAAAATATTGATTTTTAACCAATCTAGACCATTTCTGCGAAATGTTGTTTTTTTCCATATAAAATACATAGAAAACTTTGGGCGCTTTCAAAATAACAAAATACTTTTTTTCGTTATAGAACAATCCTAGGGGCTGAGAGCATAAAAATTTCGACTTTACTTTTTCACATTCATTTTTAGGCCACCCTAGTGTGCATATTAATTTTCGTCAATAATTTCTTTTAAGACTGTATTCTTGAACACCTTACATATATCGCAACTCAAAATCAGCCATTCTGAGCGCATGTTTATCATGTTCGATTTTATTAACAAAATGAAAATTGTGCTCCAGCACTTGCTGAAGGTTAGATAAAAGGTCTGTTATCATTTACATTAAGTCACTTTTGAAGTGCTTGTGCGATATGTACACATGTATGTATGTATGTATAGATTAAAAATTGCTTGAATTTTACTCCTCCAAAACACGAAAAAACAACATTTTACAAAGTATGGGATGATGACGTTATTTTACTGCTTTGCTGAACTTTCCTTGAAACATGGCGAAAGATTTTTTTGATAAGTAAGGTGGAAAATTACCTCAAAGACTTGAATTTTATTGTCGACTTTCGTCAAATACTGTTTTATTTAACTTCTCCAGCATATAATTGCATTTTTTTAAGTTGTTCATTCAAATAAATCAAGGAACTTTCCCTTTGCAAATTTTGCGGCGCATCGGTGCGTGCTAATCCGTCTCCACCCAACCTTAAAGTCAATGACCGCACAGAGTGCAAAACTCGTCAATAGTTCTTTTTTTTCTTAAAATTCTTTACTTGCACTCAATTGTGGTTGGTTTGCATGCAGGTGAATAATTGTAAATGTACTTATTCTCCATTAATGTTTACCTCATTTCGAGAAAAAAAAGTGGGCGATAGTTTATTTAAAGGGTGCACTTAAGTGTTTCATTTCTGCAGCTGTGCTTTGTATGAGTTTTCTCCCCTTTATTTTTCAAAGCTCTGTGCGTGAAAACTCAAGCAGCAGCAGGGCTTCAAGCACATTGCTGTCAGAAGGACATTCATAAAAAAAGTGTAGACTTTGAACTGCGCATGATGGCAGAGTTTAAAGAGATTTTGCCAGACAGCATGAAATTTAAGTACTGCAAAGTCTGAGAAAATTGTATGCTTGCATACGTATTTAAAAGAAAGTTTTTTTGAGATTATGTATATTGTATTTTAAGGTCGACATAGTAGCCTAAGGCGTGCTGGATCCTCTACAAAAACTTTACATATCTCAACTAACCTCAAAAGTACAAATCTATGTGAAAACTTATCCACATGTATGTACATACATATGTAATTTCTGCAACTCTTTTTTGTAAACCATACAAAGTTTTGGCCAAGCATGTTGCGTATATTGGCAAGTTTCTTGAAGTTGCAGGCCTGTATATGTACATATATAAATACATACATATGTATATATGGGGCTCTTTTATCTTAACAAAATTTCTTAGGTAGTTTAAAGCACACAAATTACAAAAGTACTCAAGTGCCCGCAGGTACGACACATCCATTGAATTTGCTCAGCTCGAATATTTGTTTGTCCGTTTATTTGCGGCAACCCTGACATTCTCCACAGCCATGTTTGTTACTTGTGCGCTGTTGTTTTTCTGCAAATACCACTAGAAAAATATTTTCTTCCGCATACAAATAACCAACGAATCCGTTGTAACATTAAGTCCGCAAGTTCTTCCCCTTCTCTACACTACGCCATTCGGTATCCTGTTGCATTTACTTTGCTTTTGCATAGACGTAAGTTTATGTCCTTCACATTTGCATGTTTGAATCTTTCGACATATCTTCGATATACATATGTACAAACTTTTATACATTCCTA
>NW_016160997.1:18437-26245 GCF_001687245.7 Rhagoletis zephyria | reverse complement strand
TATATTTGAATTTAAATGTGCTTGTGTGTGTGATATGTGTGTAGATGTGTCCCTCATTGCTGGCGTATGTTTGATGTAAGGGAATGTGTATGTTGAAATTTGCCGCCAGGCAGACACAAGACTAACATGCACAAGCGCTCATGTGTGTCCTTCATGTCCCCCTCGGCTTCCTTTTCCCTCACCTTTTTAAACAAACACAATCCTTTCTACATCTACCTAAGTAACTTGTTAGCGCTGCTGGTAATGCGCCTTATCCTTAAAGGATAACAAGTGGTTTAAACATATGCCGCAAGCTCGCCATGTAAGCTGCTACGCAACATTACAGCTGCAACTTCTTTCCAGAGCTTCCAAGGAAAGAAGCAGTGCATCTGTTGAGTAGCTGCACTTAACCCGCACTAAGTTGGTGTTGTCTCTCTAAATTTGTGCTCTGACATTCGCTGTTTTTTGCGTCTGTTCCGCAGCACATTGCCGGTTTGCATTTGAGATACGTGCCATGTATGCTTTTAGGCGCTTTGAAATGTACGAAGTGAAATTGTGCTGGTAAATGTTTTCGCAAGGAAACAATATTCTTAGATATACCAAAAAAGTACGTGTGCATGAATTCTTTTACCATATGCATAACAAGAAATCTCTCGCAAAGTATCCATTAAATTAATCAATCTGCTTATTATGTATATCCCGAGATACTGGAGAAATTGATAAAATGTTAAAATTTTTTATTGCAAATCATTGAGGACATTACATCATTGGCGACAAATTGTGCTTGAGTAGAAGCAAAATACGGCGAACTTTTACATTACAATTCAGCAATCTTATGATTTGACCAAAAATTGGTAGCAATTACATATTTCATTAGATTTATCAAAATAAAAAAAGAAATATTTAAAAGAAAAAGCAAAACGCTTTTAAGTATAAATCTTTTTTTAAAATAGTTTTTAAGTCTTTTTTAAAAAAGAAGGTAAAGGTGAAGGGGAATATGTAGATCAGGCGTTCCCAAACTTTTTTCACCGCAGCACCCTTGTTGTGCTAAAAAAATTTTGCGGCACTCCTACTCTTCAAATGTCTACGACAACACGAAAAAACAATGAAAACTTTATGCTGCTTTACCTTTAATGTGAGGACTGAAATTGTTTGGATGATTTCATTATTTCCTTTAAGTTTCATAGGAGCTTTGGCAATTTTACTCTGAAATCATTTGACGCTGACGGAGAAGGTTATCAATTCGTCGGAATATTTTTTATTTATTATTTTATTTATTTTTTTATGTGTCTTACCACATTACTTTGGACCACGTTAACCGATTGCTAAAATTTTTTTTTTTTTATTAAAAGGTGTTACCTCAGAGGTGGCTCCATTCTAGTTTGGTTTAAATCCGATCATTGGATAATGAAGAGACAAACGGTAATCTTAAATTTTTATATGGGAAGCGAAGTCGCTTTTTTTCGCTTAAAAATTACTTGTTTATGTAAGAATTGGTTGAAAATGCAGTCTTACATAGAAATGTAAAAGTAAAAGTCACTAATATTTTTAATGCAGTCTTGCAAACAGCAGTGTTTTCTGCAGACACTTGCATCCAGAACTCTCTTGGCTCCCTTCGTAGTATTTATTAATCAAAGTGCTGTCTTCACTGATGTCCAAAAGCTTAATTGGTCACCTCGGTAGGTTTACTTTTCGGGTCACATGTAAACGGTTTTGTTATCCAGCTGTAGACATCCTCAGAGTCAATGTTGGGAAATATTCGACAAGGGTTTTTTCTAAACCTTCCACGTTAACGCTGGTAATGCGCGTTGACGCTAAGAAAATAACTTTTACAGCCAATTTCACGGAAGTAATTTAAGTGAAAAATGGTTTTAATTTCTTGAATTTTATATGGAAATTGACAAAAAATAAAAAATCATTTTCCATTTAAATTGCTGGTGAAACCGGCTGTTATCAATTTTCTTAGCCTTAACTTTGAAGTTACATACGTTTTTCTGATTTACTTTGTTTATTTATGGGGTTTGGTGCAAATTGCTAGAAATTCAAAAATATAAATGCCACCATAAAAAAATCCCTTCGTACTAGAAAAAACCAAAGATGTAGTTCAATTTCGCAGGCCTCTGTTATCTTCGCAGCGTCATCCAATATGGGTTTTAAATCTATTGGCGGCATCTTCCTAATCGCCAGGGAATACCGACGGATCATACAGTGACTTCTCGTGGTGTTTTCTGCCTCTTGCTTCATCCTAGACATCGCTTCTTTCGTTTTTCCAACCACTGCAAATACCCGCACACTTGCTCCATTTCAAACCTTTTTTCTGTGCGAATTTGTCGATAGCTTTGAAAATTTCGCCGCTAGTGGTGTAAGTCTCAAGTCATTCGCTCATCAAAAGTTCTTCTTCGATTTGCATTGCGAATGGTTCCTCACTAACACGAGAAGAACGTTAAGTCCCACTACGTCGGTACTTTCGTCAAGTTGCAAAATAAAAAATTCACAACGCAGATTAGGTCTACAAAAACCGAAAGTGGTTGGGAAAAGGGTTCATTTTAAGCTATTTTTCTTAAACTTTTCAGATTAAATTTTTCGTTGACAAAACGTACTGGGGAGCTACACTTAAGAGCGAAATACACCGCACAAGCGGCTTGAAAAACCAAGTGAAATATCCCTTTCTGCAAGCCATTTGTGTTGCCGCTGAAGGTAATTTTAATAAAACTCTAAATTTTTTGATTTTCTGGCCGCAATATTGAAGTTTGATCAAACCGCTTACGTTGTGTGTAAGAAAACATTAAAGAATTTGGCCGCACCACTAGTATACTCTAGCCAATAGCGGCACTCCAGGCATATGGCACCCACTTTGGGAAAGCCGGATGTAGATGAAGAAAATAATAAACACAAAGGTAAAAATAAATGTTAATATGAAGAAAAAAATAAGAGTGAGGATACCGATAAAAGTAAAGATAGTGGAAGAAAGACACAGAGACTCCCCCCATCTAAATCAACTACAACTGAGTTCATTACATCCATACTCACCACATCTCACCTAAACCCACCACACCTCAACTCACCTCACCACAGTTTGGGAACTTTTCGGGGCTTTAGAGATTTTAGGGAGAAAACAGGATTTTCAAGACTATTTCGGGATTTTAAAGTCGAAAGAAACATATTTATTGATATTGTTATAGATATAATAATCGATATTGTTCTAATATCACATGACATCGCACGATGTGACAGCACATGGCATAAGATTCTATCACATCACATCCTATAACATCACAAATCACATCACATCGCATTGCATTACCTGACATCACATCACATAACATCTTATCACGATATCGCAACTCATCTAGGTGAATATGAACTAGATAAAGAAAAAGATAAAAGCGAAGATTTGGAAGATAAAAATAAGGGAGAAGTCTAAGAGATGGTGAATATGAAAAATAAAATAAAGATAAAAAATATGAAGACCAGGATAAAGGAGAGTATTAAGATAAATGAAAACAGATTAAGATAAACGTAATTATAATGAAAAGGTGAGATGTATGGATAAAGATAAAGAAAAGATAACATATAACCTCAGGCTTATAACACTATAAGAACAAGCCTGCCGTTTTACCGTTTCAAACCAATGAAACACATATCGCCACCTAAAGGTGAAAAAGTGCAAAGTAAATATTTTTCAAAATTCAGTTTTTGATGCAAAATGCGAGATGTTGCGAAACTACATATATTTTTCGTCTCTCCTGAATAATTTCAAAAAATGAACTTGGCTATATTGATTATGAGTCAAACTAGACGTGTAACGTAAGTTTCACTTCTTCAGTATGGCCCAGGTGCATTAACGTCGTTAGTAGCATGATTTTTTTGTAAAAGAAATATAAATACAAATGAAAAATAAAAAACAAATTTAATTTTTAAATTTTTTACCCTGTTAAAATTTTATTTTTTTCATCAAAATTAAACAGAATAGAGATTCGCAATCTACGACGTAAATTAAGTTCACGTGTTTCGGCGTTTTTTGTGCCATTTAAAAACTTGAGATTTGCCCTACAGTGTAATTGAACCTTTATCACATCGTTTCTGCTAATCGTTCATCTTCATCAGATATAGTTTAAAAAACTAAAGCCTCGCTATTATAATTTCCATTCGTACTGTCATCAGGTATGTAACTTGAGAATAGAAATCGCTGCATCTTTTAGGCGCATCAATATTACATCGTTACATCCCGAGCTAATAAAAGGGAGGTAAAAAAAAGTATTCCGGTATTAGTCTCCATTGGTTACAATTGGGCAGTAATACCTCGCAATTTATCTCTTACGGGTACAATTCGAAGACAAGTAGTCTCGACTCATCCCTTACGGGTATAATTGGAGATCAATTGTGCCCCGACTCATCTCTAATAGTTACAATTAACGATTTAATGATGCATATACACGCTCTTATCAAAGAAATTTAAGTTACGGCATTAGCATGCATACAGAGTACTCGCTTAGCGGACCCGAGATCCTCGGTGCAAATCTCAATTTGCTATTTGTTTTTGAAGTGAAACTTCTTTAGCGGCGGTTGGTTGGTTGGGAGTAAATTGGCAAATTCAACGGAAATTGCCCACGGAAATGGTGCAACGGAAATGGGTGGGGCTGAAACAAGTGCTTGTTGTGTGTATGCATATGGTATTAATTTAACTAAAATTTGCTGATAAAAGGTTAAAGAATAACACTTAGAAAAAGGCCAATACAAGAATGAAAGTAACGGTGACAACGTACATAGATAAAGAAAAGGATAAATGCAAAGTCAAAAATAAAAACAAAAACAAAGATGCGTAAAGATAAAGGCAAAAATGAAGGCCAAGGTAAATTTAAACACTTTACTTATATATATAAGGGCAAAGGTTAAGGGGAATATGTATGTAGATGAAGAAAATGATAAACATAAAAGTAAAGACAAAGAGGAAGATGGGGATACCGATAAAAGTAAAGATGAAGATGGGGAAAGAAAGATTAAAATAAAAGTAAATAAAAGAGGAAAGGATATACAGTGAGACACAGAGACTCAGTCCGGAAATTATTTTGGGATTTTAGAAATTTTTGGAATTTTCGGGACTTATCGATATTTTTATCGGTTTTACTATCGACATTTTTATCGATTTTGTAATCGATATTTTTAACTATTTTGTTAGCGATATTTTTTGTCGATTTTGTTATCGATATTTTTATCGATTTTGTTAAGGTTATTTATCGATTTTGTTATCGATATTTTTATCGACATTTTAAACTATTTTGTTAGCGATATTTTTATCGATTTTGTTATCGATATTTTTATCGATTTTTTTATCGATATTTATCCATCTTGTTATCGATATTTATTGATTTTGTAATCAATATTTATCGATTCTTTTATCGATATTTATATATTTTGTTATCGATATTTATATATTTTGTTTTCGATATTTATCGATTTTTTATCGATATTTATAGATTTTGTTATCGATATTTATCGATTCTTTTATCGATATTTATATATTTTGTTATCGATATTTATATATTTTGTTATCGATATTTATCGATTTTTTATCGATATTTATAGATTTTTTTATCGATATTCTTTTCGAGTTTCTAATAGATTTTGCACTAATATTATTATCGTTTTCGTTATCGAAATTTTTATCGATTTTGTTATCGATATTTTTATCGGTTTTGTTATCGGTATTTTTATTGGATGTTGCTATCGATTTTGTTATCGATAGAGTATAAAGATAAAAATTAAGATAATGAAAAACAGAATAACATAAATGTAATTATAACGAACAGAGGTAGAGGCAGGGATCTAGATAGAGAAAAGACAAAAAATATAACCTTAAGCAAAATCAGATGTATGTATGTATATTGGTTATGACACAAAATAGATATGTATGTAACGTAAGTTTTACTTCTCCAGTGTGGCCCAGGCGCACTTCTTTTTTTTTTTTTAAACCACTATTCACTTTTCTTACCAATTCGGGATAAAGGAGAACAATTAAGCTTTTCGTAGAACGACTTCGAAGAAAAGGGCGCAGTTCATTCCTATAAAGGGATCAAGCGGTATTGCAGGGTTGGTATAACTTGTGACATTAGGTTTTGAAGGTTGAAGTCAAATCTGACTGAACGAATGTAATATAATGAAGTTATTCATCAAATTGCGTAATTGTAATATCGATACAAATTTTATTTTATGTAAATTTAATTAGCTTATTAACGGACTTCACAAAAAGGAGGAGGTTACCAGTTCGTCGGAATATATTTTTTTATGTATGTTACTGCCCAAAAAAATCGGGAAGGATATAGACAAATGTATACATAAATGATCAGAATGAAAAGAGAATTCGATTAATGCTGATTTTGTTTCTACCGAAAGATGTAACCTTCTCCTTGCCCTCTACGCACAAACACTAAGAAGAGCGCGATGAGAAGGCAACATTTTTTGTAGAAACAAAATCGCCATAAGCCATGTCTGTCTGTCCGTGTACACGATAACTGCAAAGATTGAGATATCACAACGAAATTTGGTATACAGATTGCCCTTAACCCAAGGTAGGTTGCTATTGAGAATGGGCGAAATCGGACTGTAACCACGGTATAACGGTATTTTCGAAATATGCAAAACTCATAATATTTCAGTAAAAATTGGATCCAAATTGTTGAAAATTAGTATGTGAAGAAGAATTGTGGTACAAAAAAACATTATTATGAAATTTTTGTAAAAGGGGCGTAACCCCGCCCACTTATGATGAAACACTATATTTTAGTAACCGCTTCACCAATCCTTACCAAACGCGGTGCGAGCCTTGCTTATGGTCTATCTAAGTAATTTGTTGAAAATCTTTGAAATCGGGCAATAACCACGCCCACCAACCATATAACGGTTATTTACAGAAACACGAAAACTGCGATAAATCAGTAACTGCTGAAGCTAATTGACTCAATTATTGCAATGACCACTGAGCAGAAAAACAATAATTTTTAAATAATCAAATGAAAAACAGGCAAAATTTGTTAATATCTTGCGTTCCTGTTTATTTTTCCACCATTTATATAAATTAGACTGCATCACTCCCCATAAAAAAAAAAATCGGTACTGTTTTTCCATTGGAATTATAAAATCTATTATATTTTAAGACGTCCACCAAAATATTTCGAAAAAATATTAAGATTTAAAGTGAGCTGGACCGATTTGAAAATACCTCCAAAAATTTAGTTTTTTATGAATAAAAATAGTTTCTTAAAGATTTTTTTTTGAAATCCCCTACAAATGACAAAACGGTTTAACTAAAAAAATTGCGTAAAAATATTTTTAAAAAATTAAAAAAAAATTTTAAGGGAATCGTATAAATGAGATTTTTGATGCTGTTTTTAACTTTTTTCAAAGATTGGTATAAGAAAAACTTGAATAACTGAGCCTAAACTCTCCCGATTTAGACTTGTGAGATATCATTGGAAAGGTATTTTCTCACCCTTTTTATTTGCTAATAAACTCATTCAAAGTGAAAGAGGAGGAAACGAAACATATCATTCAAAGTTGAATTAAGATGTGTTGGTATTTGAAAAAATATATATTGGGACACGAATGCCTTTTTTCACATAAATAAAATAGTGGGAAAAAACCTTTCTACCGAGACTCCATAAGTGTAAATCAGAATAGTTTTGGCCCAGTTATTTAAGTTTTTCGTAAATCAATCTTTGAAAAAAGTAAAAAAACAGCATCAAAAATCTCATTATTACGATTCCGTTGAAAAGAAGCCTAATTTGGTATGTCATCTGAGGGGACTTTTTTCAAAAAGTTCTTTAAGAAAC
>NW_016160997.1:10642-15379 GCF_001687245.7 Rhagoletis zephyria | reverse complement strand
ATATCCGAAAATTACTGTTATACGGAAAACCGGTGCAATTTTAGTCCGTTTTGAATAATTTTCAACGAATTGCCTTTTCGTACCAAGACTATTAATTAAATTGGTAGAAATTGATAAATAAGTTACCGAGATACACAATTGTGGTCATAAGTGGGCGGCGCCACGCCCAAAATCCAAAAAACTTATAATAATCTAATTTTTTTTTATAAAAGTGCAGCTCATTATCTAACAAAACCTGTAAAAACTCTTATTTCAAACTGTATTAAAAAACTTTAAAAGTTATGCAAAATCGCATCTAAACTTTCAAATCTATCATATAATTTTTTGGGTACGCAGTTTTATAGCTCATTAAATTCTGGTATAATGCAGAGGAGGTTGGAAGTTGCTAAAAAATCGCGTTGATTTTTGATAAATTGGCGACCAATGCGAATTTTTAGCAACTTAAAACTTACACTTTATTGCAATAAAATTGAATGAACTATAAAACTGCATACACAAAAGTGTAAAGATTCAGATTAGAAAGCTCGAAATTTTGGTGAAAATTTGATGAGTGTTCCTAAATTTTTCATATAGTTTGAAATAAGAGTTTATATGGTTTTTGTTAGATAGTGGGCTATTCTTTTATGAAAAAATAATAAGCATTAAACATTCGAAAGAAAAGTAAGCAAAACTTGTTCCTATTTATTTTTCCACCACTATGTATGTATATAAAACTTTGTGTGCCTATTTTCAACACGTTTGATGTAATTTCATTATATTACTTATATTTATATAATAACTAAGCGCCACATTAATTCCAGCCAAAGATGGAAAGCCATAGACCTTTTCCGAGCTTTACAATATTCTACTTCTCCCAGACAGAAGCACACACGCCCACTCAACACTATTCAATGAACTCATTCTAGGCAAGTTAACACTTACGTACATGCATATACACTTACCAATTGTATTCATAACTATACTCTGCCATTTTTGAAATAGCGATGTTGTAAAAGCATCCTTTTTAGTTTATTACGGTCTTTCAGTAACGTTAAAATGAGTAAATGAAAGCTTTTCACATGCTATGAGTTGCTTAAGAGGGTCGAAAATTTCCAGAATGCATTATTTGCACCTGATTTACATTATATGAAAGGAGCATACATTTTCATTTAGCTTCCTAACCAAGGAAATAGGAAATTTTTGCGGAAATCCTTCAATGTTGCGATTTACATAAACCTGTAAGGTTATTTTTTACCCAAATATTAAAGTAGTTATCTTAAGTGTTAATATGAGAATAATCTCCACCACTTTGAGTATTTGCATGCGTAATTAGCATAATGAAATTAGCAAACATAAACTCACAAAGTTAACCGAGCATAAAAATATGTATGTAGCAGGTAAAGTTAGCGGAGCGGAGGTGGATTTGTTTGCTAAGTCCATACATATTCGTGTCTACATATAAATACATATATGTATGAACATACTTCCCTGTAGAAAAAAATTATCAATTGATAGAAAATTACCCTNTATATGTATGAACATACTTCCCTGCAGAAAAAAAGTATCAATTGATAGAAAATTACCCTCTTGTAGTTAGGTTTTTTGCGGGATTTCTATAAAATATATAACTTGTAGCTAGCTAAACAAAGCTAACTTGAAACTAGTTGGCAAGTAATGCAGGAGAAATGAGGGAGATTGTTTTCTTTAAACGAGCTTCTATTTAAATATCCTGCACTTCGCAAATACTTTTTCGAATTGAGGACAAATAAAAGGAACCACGAAATTTCATATTATCATGTTGAAGTTATGTCTGACGGAGTTTGAATATGGGACCATCTACAGTAGAATATAGAAACAAATATTAAATTTAATAAAATAAATAAGTAAAAAAAAATAGAAAAAAAAATATCTTGTTTTTCCCATTGATATTTTATGTCCAAAAGTAGTTAGCTACTAGTTAGTTACATCTACTGCAGAGGTAAACCACCCTTGACTATTTCGCGGCCATCGCCATAGGAATATGGTTAGCTTTCGTCAAAGAAAATATACAGAAAATAAGTGACCTTTATCCCAGCCTCAAACAACTTATAGTTAGCTTATAGTTAGATACATTTCCTGCAGGGTTATATTAGGTGTGCGCTTGTGTGGGAAATAAATTGGATACTTTAGTAACGTGGTGGTCAGCGTTGGCAATTTGCGGCGATCGTAGTAAAGTCGCTACGATTTTTCAAAAATTTCAAAATCTGCTACCTTATCATATTTTTACTACGCTTTATATATTTCATTCAACCTATGGGCACCAGCTATTTGCAAATCACTATAACTTCAAAAATGTGGTAAACAAGTCATGGTTGCTAAGATTTTTATACTCGAGCGCTCTTGTGCATAAGGGTATTATAACTTTGTTCACATAAGGGTTGTTTTTAACAGGCAAAACGAATCGAGATAGATATAGACAAATGTGTACATAAATGATCAGAATGAAAAAGGAAATCGATTAAGCGATGACTGTCTGTCAGTCCGTCCGTCTGTCAGTGCACACGATAACTCGAATAAAAATTTAGACATCTTAACGAAACTTGGTATGTGAACTTCTTTCGGGCGTAGGACGGATGGTATTGAAAATGGGTAAAATTGGATAACAACTACGCCTACCCCCCATATAACGGTAATTTTCAGTAAATATTAAAGCTAATTTATTCAGAATTGATGCTTGCAACAATTCTTTACCAAGAAATAGGTTTATGATAAAATTTTGGAAAATGGGCGTGGCACCGCCCACTTATGATCACATATATGTATCTCGGTAACCGTTCTACCAATTTGTATCAAACTCGGTATGGTTATTGTGCTTGCCACATAAAGGCAAAACGTTGAAAATTGTTGAAATAGGACTGAAATTACGGCCGCTTTTCATAAATATAGATGAATGCTTGAAACTTAAATATTTCGAAATTTAAGGCGCTAATTTGCTCAAATGGTTACACCCCGGCTTACCATGTAGCGGTAGCTTTCGGAAAGGTGAAAAACATATATTTAATACTTGCGCCGGGTATTTAATGTTAGGCTCCGCCCGAACTTAGACTTTCTTACTTGTTTTACTTTTCATTACTATTTTTCTGGTATTTTGGTACGCTATCAGTTTCGTGCCAACCCTGGTGGTGGTTCTTAACTTATTACATAGTATTATACATACATTTCAAATATTTGAGGTTTAATGTATTTCCCGTTAAGGAAGATCTAATTGAGTATAAACAGAAAATTTGCTGCATTATATTAGAAAATGCTTGCAGCCATGCATAACATCAGCTTACGTATTGTGAACATTTTAGTTAGGCTTAGGTATAAGTAAGAATAGGTATAGTAACTAATTACTATTTTAATTTAAGTACAGAGTTTTTGTTGCAAACAAAGTATATAAAATATAAAAAGTAGTAAGTATCTTGATAAGTTTTGGCTTCTCAATTTGTGGTATGTTAATATGCATTATCGCAAAATGTAGGGAACTACATATGTTTTTACGCCGCTCCTTAACCGCAAGGGAAATGGTGCAACGGAAATGATGCAATGGAAATGGTGCGACGGAAATGGTTGGGGCTGAAACAAGTGCATCTTGTGTGTAAGCATATGGTATTAATTTAACAAAAATTTGTTAATAAAAGGTTAAAGAATAACACTTAGAAAAAGACCAAAACAAGAATGAAAGTAAAGGTGACTACGTACATAGATAAAAAAAAGGATAAAGGTAAACGTAAAAATAAAAACAAAAAAAAACAAAGATGCGTAAAGATAAAGGCAAAAATGACCAAGGTAAATTTAATAACTTTACTTATACATATAAGGACAAAGGTGAATATGTAGATGAAGAAAATGATAAACATAAAAGTAAAGACAAAGAGGAGGATGAGGATACCGATGTTGTTATAAATTTTGCTATCCACTATATATTTTCGGAAATTATTATTTTATCGATTTTGTTATCGACATTTTTATCGATTTTGTAATAGATATTTTTAGCTATTTTGTTAGCGATACTTTGTATCGATTTTGTTATCGATATTTTTCGATTTTGTTGTCGATATTTATCGTTTTTATTATCGATATTTATCGATTTCGTTTTCCGTATTTATCGGTTTTGTTATCAATATTTATCGATTTTGATATCGATATTTATCGGTTTGGTTATCGATATTTATCGGTTTTTTATCGATATTTATTGAGTTTGTTATCGATATTTTTATCATTTTTGTTATGGACATTTTTATTGATATTTTTATAAATTTTGTTATCGATCATTTTTATCGATTTTGTTATGGATATTTTTATCGATATTTTATCGATTTTGTTATGTATATGTTTATCGATATTTTTATCGAGTTTCTTATAGATTTTGCACCACTATTATTATCGATTTTGCTATCAACATTTTTATCAAGTTTTTCATCGATTTTGTTATCGATATTTTATAGGATGTTACTATCGATTTTGTTATCGAAAGAGTATAAAGATAAAAATGAAGATAAGGGAAAACAGGATAACGTAAATGTAATTAGAACGAACAGGGGTAGAGGTAGGGATCTATGTAGGTAGAAAAAAGACAAAAAATATAACCTTCAGCAAAAGCAGATGTATGTATGTATGTATGTATGTATATTGGTTATGAGACAAAATAGATATGCATGTAACGTAAGTTTCACTTCTCCAGTGTGGCCCAGGTGCACTTACTTTTTTATTAGGAAGTAAGCAGCTTAAGGATAA
>NW_016160997.1:0-2732 GCF_001687245.7 Rhagoletis zephyria | reverse complement strand
TTTTTTTAAATGAAATGCTTCAAAAATTATACATAAGAAATAAAATGAGATTTTGAAAACTAGAGTTATACACTTTGAGTTTCTTGCCAATTAGTTATTTTTTAAAGCACACTTTAGTTACCTACTACATACGAAGTGTACACATAAGTACTAATTTCACATAAAATTTCAAATCAGTATATGGTGTGCTTCAAAAGTTACGACATAATTAATTTTTAACCTCTTAAAAATTACTTAGAAAATTCCCTTGTTTTTAATAAAAAAATTTTTAATTAAAACATCTATAACCTAAAAGTTATGCAACGAATTGACTCAAAAATTTTTTGAGGCTTCAAGTATACGTCTATAATTTATACTCAAAAGCAACCAGATTGATGTAGTTTACAACAATGAAAATAAAGCTTAATATCTCAAGGGTTACCTGTTTTTTAGATTTGCCCATAGCCTAATCCGGCTCTTATTTTTTTACATAATATCCGGAATCCGGTTATCCGGCAAAATCTCTATCCGGCACATCCCAATTAAGGACTAATATACACATGGCCACATCCTCCAATTTCTATTTCTTCAAATAAAAAAAAAAAATTAAATTAATTAAAAGAGCATTTTTGATACCTATTCGTCCGTGTGTACCAAACAATTTTGTTCTTGTAATTCCACTGAATTTTCTCTTTTATTTGGTACCCATATTGTTATTCTACAGTCCACTTAATTTTTTAAATGATTTTTGTATTAATCATATGTTAGAAACTAAAACTCGCGCTAAAATATTCTGATGTTAGAGAGAAAAAATAAAAACGCAGTTTACCTATATTTGGCCAAAAGTTTCGCACGTATATTGATTGCTTCGTGCGTTTCGATTTTTTTTTTGTTTTGTCGCACAGTGTAATCGTTGAATATACTACACACGGTGAACTTGTATAAGATTTAACCCAAAAGTTGTTTCCCATCGCATCTCTTTTCAAAGTAAGTATTATGTTAAATATCTCGAAGATATGATAATAAAAGTAGACAAAAATTAGAAACTGAAGTGTTTTCACAGTAATATTTGCTCAATAACTTTGTAGACATGCAACAAATCGCATTAGGCAAGACTATATATTTTTGAAGAAGGCTTTATTTCCTACAAAAGTAGGTATCCAATATGTTTATTAATCTCAGTCTCCAAACCGGAGGTACAACGAAGCAAAGGTGGTTGCGTCCGATAGAATCTCGCAGTAGTGATAGTCATAATAAAATAATTGTTTAATTTATTTTCGGGAAGGCTAGAAAATAAGAAATAATTGAAAAGACCGATGTCCGCAAGTCCAGAAATAAGCTCGGACCATTAAGAAACATAGTGTACCAATTCAAGTGAATCTGAGTATATTGACTAATAGGTACGAATTGCTCCTAAAATTAGGAAATTTTTATTGCATGCTCAGTTAACATTAATTTGTTGAAAGTGCTTTCGCTTTTTGCCTCCAAATATTTTCCGCTTCAGCGAACAGTGCAGTGAAATTAATTTCGTCATCTACCCTATCCGTTTTTTCACGTAACTGTTGCCGTGCACGACGTAGCCCCGTATTGTATGCAACATAATCAAAAAAATACAAAAATATTTAAAAATGCATATTTGCGTTTGCACTCATCATTGGAGTAACATAAACAAAAACAACGATAATAGTAGGCACTTCAAAGGCCGATTGCCTGTCTAGACTAAAACTCCACGAAGTCATTCATGGTTCTATGACGACGCCTTCTGCCGAACCCACCAACTCTACTTCAATACATTGCTTTCACTCCTACCTAGACACTTAACATAAACGGTACCAATTCAATACGCTCCAGTTCGCTTGTTTTGTAAAGCGCTGCCGCTAAACTTTATACATTTGTATGTACGTAGATTTACATCGCCGAAAAATGTGCTGCCATTTTTACACAACAATGCTTTCGGGCGCACATTTATGAAGTGGGCTGGGAAAAGCGAGCTTCTAGAGGTCGAGTAGCCGCTTGTTTAAGCACCAAATTAACTTTAAACAAGAATTTAGTTAAAAATGTAGTTTCTTTTATTTATTTTTTTCTTTATCTTTCTTATCCGTTTACACAATTTAAGCTACCTTACATGGTCGTTGTTAAGTAGCAGCTCCAAAAAGTATACCATTAAAATGTTTTTCCCATACTTTTCTCAGGTTTGTCCTATGTTTTATATAATTCACTTCCAGTATTGGTGTTGAACTTTGGGATCAAATGCGTTTTTGGCAACCTCCCTAGCAATATTCAGAGTAACTGTTGCTGTGGTCCTGGTTAGCGATGGTAACGTAAATCTGCTTTTCTGTTGTTCTTTTTTTGCTCTAGTAGACCTTAATATTTACTGCAACAAAGCGTTAAACACGTTTCATGTTTTTTGTTTTCTTTACATTTTTACTTACGTCTGCAAGTGCTACCTTTATGTATAGGAATCAATTGTATATGTGTGTGTTGCCTAAATAGTTGTAAACCTGCGAGTGTGATTAATCCTCACTGCCGCCATTGCTGCCGCTTTCATTGCTTGTCTTTCGTTTATCGTTGTTCATGGTGGCTATTTGTGTTTTATGCTGTGCCAAATGGCGTAAAAGTTTATCAACAAAAAATTTAGTATGACTTACGACAAAGTAGATATGTAAATATGTAGTTGATAAATCCTCGGTAACTATGAGTCGGCACACTTCATAAAACCTACCTACGCAGCAAGTAAATTCCACAAATTCAGG
>NW_016160996.1:44167-56686 GCF_001687245.7 Rhagoletis zephyria | reverse complement strand
TAGTTCTAGTTGGTAGAACAAGTCAACCATCTCGTTCAAGTTATTAGCATTCTGTTTAATGTTTGCAAAACTTTTGTTTGCTATTTCTCCAATAAATAGTTATTTGTTAAAAATAAATTTTTATAGTCGCTTTGCCTTTTTTGCGATTTAGCTGTCCGCATTTTATAAGAAATTTCTATGGATTCGTGGTCACTTATTTTATAATCACACTTAACGTTTGCTTCTATGTCAGAAATGTTTGTCAATACAAAATCGGTCAACGTTGCACTGGTTGGCGATACTCTCGTTGGCTCGAATACTATTTGCTTAAATGCATTGTCTGTTACTGATTGACAAATTTGTTGTCGGGAAGAACTATTCACCAACCATTCGATGTTGAAATGTCCCATTATGAGAGTTTCAGTAGTAGTATCACGTAATTGTTTAATTTTTTCCTTAAAAAAATCACAAAATACATTTTCTGGAGATTTTTGTCTGTCTGTCTATACAATCCAATTAACGTTAGATCTACATATTTTTGGTTTGACCTTTATAACTAAAAACCATACACTTTTTCAATAGGCGTTTCCTCTATTATTTCTCATTGCCATTCTGGGCTTATATAAAAAGGAACGCCGCCTGTGTGCCTTGATATATAGTCACTTCTCACTATTTTATAGTCACTGAGTTTCATTTCACTGTTGCTTATTGATGAGACTCGGTCACACAGATAAAATCAAATCTTGTAGAAAATGATATAGTCTCAAGTTGGTTAAAATTTGTCCTAATACCAACAATATTCAAGTACAGCCATTTTAACGTCAACCTTAATTTGATGGCTGAGTGTAAGATCGACATATCTCGACAGCCAGTTCGAAAATGCCCTATCTAAGAAAACTTTTCAAGAACGCCTTACTTCAGAATTTGATTGAAGAACGCCATATTTGCTAAGACCAAATTCTGAGATAGGGTGTTTTTCAATAAAATTCTGAAATAGGGCGTTCTTCAATCAAATTCTGACCATTGATTTTTTAGATTTTTTTTTGTCCAGGATGTTTCGGTTTTCTTCTAAATAAAAATAAATTGTGTGTATTCATTACATGGAAGCAAATGGGACAAAAAAAAATTCTAAGCAATCAACCGTAACTTTTAGCCATTTGAAACTTGTACTTTCTAGAATTCACAGGGCTACAAAACTTCATACTCAGAATCTTTCTAGGAAATTTAATTAAAAATTAGAAATTTTTACGAAAGTCTGTTGAATTGTTTGTAAATATTGCACAAAGTTTGAAACTTGGATTTACACGGGCTTTGTTAAAGAATGAACTATATTTTTATAAAAAAAAATAACCAAAATTAAATGACAATAAAAATAATATGTTAAAACTTGTCAAAATGTTGGGCTATAATTATTTCGACCACTGTAGGCAATTCACTAATTAGTTTCAGACCTTTATACAATAAAATATTTTGTGCCTTATTAGATTTATAGAGATTAGTTCTAAAATCATGCTTGTTTCTTAAGTCCTAGGGTTGTACATCCCCTACATATACGATCTGATTCGTTAGGTAACAAATTATACTTCATTTTAAATACAAAAAGTAGAACATTCATCACTGTGCCTTGGTTAATGTTAAGCCATTTTTGAAGTTTCGAGCATATATGTGGTCGGGGTCAGTCTACTACATAATAAACTGCAACGCATTCCTTTGTTTTGTAATTTCTACATTCTGTTTTTCATCTCACTGGATCCTAAGAATAGTATGGTCGAACAATACTCAAAACGTGGCTTAATCATGACATTGAATATCTTTACGGCACTATTTATAGACATTTTCCTACGCATTCTTTGGCAAATCCATTTTTTTTTTTAATTTTACTACAAACGTAATTTAAGTGTTTATCGAAATTTATTTTTTGTATCGATGACTATACCTAAATATTTAATTTCATCGACCTTATCTATTATTTCATTATTAACAATCAGATCATCATGCGCTTCGCCGTGCTTCTGTTTTACTATGTTGCCATATGTTGTTTAAGTAACTCTTAAACCTCTGATTTTCAACACCTCCAATTCCATAACGCTTCATTTTTTCTATAGGATGCCCCTATCAATTGTTTCGAAAGCTCGTTTGAAATCCAAAAATACAGCAACTATCCAAATTCCTCTGTAAATTTCAGATTTTTGTTGTCGGAATCCCGATTGGTGTTCAGAGATCAGATGATTGCTCTGCATATAGGCTTCTAATTGCTTGTGAACAACTTTTTCGAGTATTTTGCTTTCATTCATTAACGTATTTATGGGACGAAATTCTTCTGGGTTAACCGCGTTTTTTACTTTCTGAAGGATGTACCTCCAGTTAGCTTTAACTAGACATGGTGCAAACGGCCCCAGGGCTAAGCTCAGGATACTGTGTGGGTCACAGGTGGTGGATAGTGAAACGACCAATTAGTAGGCTTTTTGTCCAGTAATTGGTTAGCTGCGAATACCTAGTAAGTAGTCCCCAACCAAGATCGGCATAAGTGGAGGATGCAGATTAAAGTCTCGCATATCCTAAGAATCTGATGCGTCAGGTGAGTAGACGCCGCCTTATCTGCGTCCCACGCCTCGGCGACACCTGGGATCACGAGCCTAAGTCCAACACTTCGTTCCGCATCGGGCGGTGTGTTGGTCAGCGTCTGACACCATGTTAGGTGCGGATTTTCGATAATTAGACCGGTAAATGCAAGGGCGCACTGGGAGTCCCCAGAAACATCGCTGGTGTTTTCCGTCAGCGCTGTAGAAGGGGTGATGTGAGCTTTGTCTGCCGAGGTGTTAGCCTATGACGTATATCAGGAACCAGCCAATTTGGACCTTGGCCAGGAAGTGTGCATTTGGCGAAGAATTAGTAGTGTTTGTTGCACCGGTCGAGCTCCGGCCCATCCGTGTCTTCCGGGACTGGTAAAGCGAAGGTCAGGCCTCAGGGAACTAGGGTAGGGGTGTCGTTCCCGAGGGTACACCCGTTCTTGACTATTTCGGCCCGCTCCCCTGCACACAATGCGTTGGTAAACTAAAAACGAATGGATAAAAATATGGAAAAAACAAAAGATAGTGCAGTAGAGGAGAGTCCTTTCGCGAGAAGCTCGCATATTCTTCGGTCACCGCCACAGAACGCGAACACACCTAATTCGACCACGTCGTTGCAAATGCCCCTAAGAGGAAGAAGACATATTCGGCCACTACGCCAGTAAGTGAAGCTAGAACGCCTGCAGGCGCAAGCGTCGATCCCAACGGTAGGAGATTGCAATACAGTCGAACAGAGAAAACGAAGGACTACAAGCAATGATCGGAAAGCCAAACCATGAAGATTTGAGCAAACACCGGTAACAGCAGATAATCCACAAATAAACTACGTAGACGTAGGCTCTAGCGCGACAAGAGTCTGTTTTTAAAATGCAAACCTAAAAGGGAAGAATGCACTAGAAAAATTCAATAAAATACTACGGAAGATGAAAGCAGTTTTACTAGGCAAGGAACACGAGCGTGGAAATGAAAACATGCGTATCTGAACTTGAGGAGGTTTTCGACGTCATCAATACTGCAGAAAGGGATGGAGCCAAGCTGAAGAAGTCCAGCAAGAAAAAAACTTCTACGATAATACTATAGCTACGCCTACAGCAACACGTAATGTGCCCGCACGCATCGAAGATAATACACCATCATCAGTGAAACGGACTGCACCGAGTCCCGCTGCACCCGACTCCGCCAAGAAAACGCGAGTTAAGGAACCGGAAAAATGGCAGATGGTTAGTCGTCAAAACCCCCGCCCCAAAAGTGCTCTCGCGGGGAGTAATGAAAACGGAACACCTCGCAAAGCACCGCAAGGGAATAGAGACAGCGCAAAAAAACTGTACGAAAAAGCGAATTCCCAAATTAAAACCAGAGGCTCTGCTAGTTAAACCAGCGGAGGGACACAGCTACGCGGAAATTCTGAATATTATCCGTAGCAGAACCACATCAGATGAGACCGCGATGGTAAAAGGCATCAGAAGAACACAAGCTGGCGCCCTTCTACTAGAGCTAGAAAAGGGATAATCTATCCAGCCTGATTTCGTACGGCAGCTGGAGGAGTTAGTAAAAGAGGTTGCCTCTATCACCACTCTCAGGCCCACCACGACTGTAGAGATCCGGGACCTAGATGCCTTAACTGACAAGAAAGAGATCGAAAACGCCGTAAAAAAATGGTCGCCGACAGAGAGGTTATGGTGGTATAAGTCACTGCATCAAACACCCGACAGCAACTCAAAGCGTTCGTAACACTTGNTTATCACCACTCTCAGGCACACCACGACTGTAGAGATCCGGGACCTAGATGCCTTAACTGACAAGAAAGAGGTCGAAAACGCCGTAAAAAATGGTCGCCGACAAAGAGGTTGTGGTGGTATAAGTCACTGCATCAAACACCCGACAGCAACTCAAAGCGTTCGTAACACTTTCCAGCGAGTACGGTGAAACTTCTTCAGGCGAAGAACATCAAAATCGGATGGATAAGTGCTAGGATGAGGGCGACCACTAACTTGAAGCGATGCTTTCGGTGCTTCGGCGTAGGACATCTTCGCACGGAGTGTAAGGGACAAAACAGAAGCGGCAAGGGAATTTGCATCCGATGTGGAGAGACGGGACATAAGATAAAGGAATGCACAAACGAACCGAAATTCTGCTTATGTGTAGATGCTGAAAGTAACGATATAAAACACATGCTGGGTTCTGGCAGTTGACCGATGTCTAAACGTAACATGAAGATACTTCAAGCTAACATGCATAGGAGCAAGACAGCAGATGCACTTATAGCGCAACTTATCATTGGAAAGGAAGTACATGCAGTGATAATCAGTGAACAATATGGACACACAATTCACGATGGTATGGTCGAAGACGAGTCAAGAACTGCCGCCATCTGGCTTCACCAAGGCAGTAACTACACTTTTGCTAAAAAGGGATCTGGAGACGGTTTTGTATACTTACAAAACAACCTATTCACCATAATGAGCTGCTACTTAACGCCTGGCGACAACGTCGTAGATTTCACTCGGAAACTAGAACTCATCGAAGACAAAGTGCTAGAAATAGGAGACCGTATAATAATGGAAGAGACTTTAACGCAAAAGCAATAGAATGTGGCTCGTCTACAACGAACTCAAGAGGTAGGCGGATACTGTACATGGCATGCTAGATTAGGACTAGTCGTCGTCAACACAGGCAACTCTGTAACTTTCCGGAGACCAGGAGTTACTGGGACCATACCTGACATAACTTTAGCGTCGGAAAGTATAGCCGGATCAATTAAGGAAGTGGAAAGTTCTAGAAGATTTCACCGGATGCGATCATCATTACATCATCTTCAACATATAATTTGGACACCATCAAGGCTCAGAGAAAAAGGAAACTGGTACACACAGGTGGAATGTAAAACAGCTGAAGCCTTCGTTGCTCATCGCAAACATTGACGAGAACGCGAGCCGAATCTGCGTCAACACCGACGTTAGGAAATTAGTAAGGACAACCATGCGATGCATAACAGAAGGGTACAATGCTTCAATGCCAAAAATTGCATGTAATTTAAAAGGAAGAGCGGTATACTGGTGGACGGCAGAAATTGCTGAACTCAGGAAGGTCTGTCTACGGAAGCGAAGAATACTCACTCGAGCTAGGCGATTAGAACCAACGCCCACGGAATATAAAGACTACAAACAGCACAGAAAAGCTCTAAAACTGGCAATAANTGCGAGCCGAATCTGTGTCAACAGCGACATTAGGAAATTAGTAAGGACAACCATGCGATGCATAACAGAAGGGTACAATGCTTTAATGCCAAAAATTGCATGTAATTTAAAAGGAAGAGCGGTATACTGGTGGACGGCAGAAATTGCTGAACTCAGGAAGGTCTGTCTACGGAAGCGAAGAATACTCACTCGAGCTAGGCGATTAGAACCAACGCCCACGGAATATAANTGCTAGGCGGTTAGAACCAACGCCCACGGAATATAAAGCCTACAAACAGCACAGAAAAGCTCTAAATCTGGCAATAAGCAGTAGTAAAAAAGAAAAAATGGGAAGAACGCAGAGACGACCTAACTAACAACCCCAGGGGACTGGGTTATAAAATTGTGTTGAAAAAGCTGTGAGCAAAGTCACCTGCGACTGAAATGACATGCGACGTGATTAGCAAGATAGTGGACACTCTGTTTCCTACGCATGAGCCTCTGCTAGAAGTGTCTGGACATCTAACAGCCGAATCTGCCCCACCTTTCACAGCAGAAGATCTTGTACTGACAGCAAAGGGGCTAAAAATAATAAGGCGCCGGGACCTGACTGAATACCTGCGGAGGTGTTAAAAGCTTTGGCGACTGAACGGTCCAATACATTGCTTAACATGTACAGCGCCTGTCTGAAAGGAGTCTTTCCCGAAGTCTGGAAGAAGCAGAAGTTAGTGCTGATTAGTAAAGGGGATCCGTCCACTCCTTCTGCATACAGGCCACTTGCAGGAAAATTTTTCGAAAAGATGATCAAATATCGACTTACTAAGGCGATAGAAAACAGCGGCGGCCTGTCTGACAGACATTACGGTTTTAGAGCCGGCATGTCTACATTAGGAGCCATTCAAGATGTGATGGAGAGTGTACAAATCGCTCAACGTGGTACCCAACACTCGAGGCAGATAGTGTTACTTGCAACCCTGGACATCCGAAATGCTTTTAACAGTCTCAGGTGGGCCGACATAATAAATGCATTGGAAACAAGGTTTTTAATCCCGAACTACCTAGGGTAGATAATTCGGAGTTACCTCAGCAGACCTCTTGAGTATGAGCTACGACGAAATATTTCGTATAGAGATGCCTGAAGACATTCATCTTGTTGGCTATGCAGACGACATGGCTGCTATAATAACTGCTCGTAATAACGAAGAGTCAAACGAAAAGCTGAAACAAGTGATGATCAGAGTACAAGCATGGCTTGAGGACCATGGTCTGAAACTCGCTACAGAAAATACAGAGCTGATCCTTCTGACAAAAAGGCATATACCGTTAGAGGTAGACATGCAACTCTTGACACAACGCTGACAACAAAAATGGTGGTGAAGTACTTAGGTGTACAACTAGATCCTCGTCTGACATTTTGGGCGCATATTAAAAACGCGGTGGAAAAAGCTGCGCGAGTAACGGGAATGCTAAGCAAACTGGTGGCAAATATTGGATGTCCAAGTCAAAGCAAGCGTAGGCTGCTGATGGAAACGACGGACTCGATCCTTTTATACGGCAGCAAACACTGGCCAAACACACTAAAGTTGAAAGGTCGCCGAAAAGTGCTACATTCTGTGCAGCGCACCTGCGCACTCAGAGTAGCCACCTTATACCGAACGGTGTCTGGAGCAGCAGTCCTTGTTATAAGTGGAGCCATCCCCATAGACCTATTAGCTGAGGAACGCAGACAGCAATGGGAAGCAAAAAAGAGGAGGCTGCCGAGACTAAGCCCCCAAGAAGCGAGACAAAAAACCATAGGGATGTGGCAAGCAATATGGAACACCGAACCAAGCGGAAGGTGGACAGCGAAACTAATACGGTGAAGTTAATTACTACCTCACGTAGTTTCTATCCGGCCATGGACACTTTAAAAAATATTTGCATCGTATGGGAAAGGTAGACCAACCTAGATGTATATATGGTGACACAGAATTTGACGACTCAGAGCACACGTTCTTTAAATGCGAACGATGGCAAAACGAAAGATATGCCCTAGTACGGGTAATCGGAGCATACACGACTGGAAATATTATAGAGAAATTGATGTCAGACGAAGATTATTGGAATGCGGTAGCAAACTTTGTCGAAGACGTGATTAAAAAGAAACGGCGAGAAATGGAAACAGTTCCTGAACATCATCATCACGAGGTTACATAATACTGCTACGACATAAACCTGCAAAAATTCCACACCAGCGACACAAATTTTATAAAATAGAATGGCGGCCCTGGACGCAGGGAGAGTAACAGAATGTGAGTCCTATGGTGCGAAGGCATTTTTTACCCCACTTCAACGCCAAAAAAACAAAAAAGAAAGGGGTTAAATTTAAATTGCTTATCACAGGGCTTTATGTTGCTGGTATAGGGCACTTGGGCGATGTTTTGTAGAGGTCTTCGATACTGGTTATAAAAAAATTGTTTAGTTCGTTAGCAATTACTGATTTATTTTTTTGCTCTCTGGAATTCAGGATTATTTTGAATATTTCGGTTCTCTCTTNTTTGGATATGTAGTTATTTCACGCACTTTGATGTTCATTAGCATAGCAATTCCTATACTGTTGATACTTTTGCCAATCCATAAAAAAGTTGGACCATTTTGCTGCATTATATAATTCAATTTTTGTTTTTTTCATAATTTACTTCCAAACTACCCATCAAAATTCCTTCTTTTCGTAACTGTTCTAGTTATAACCATATTCTGAATGGGCTCTTTTAATTTATCACTGAACATGTCAACCATCTCGTTCAAGTTATTAGCATTCTGCTTAATGTTTGCAAAACTTTTGGTTGCTATTTCTTCAATAAATAGTTATTTGTTAAAAATAAACTTTTTATAGTGGTTTTGCGTTTTTTTGCGCTTTAGCTGTCCGACTTTTATATTAATTTCTATGGATTCGTGGTCACTTATTTTATAATCACACTGAACGTTTGCTTCTATGTCAGAAATGTTTGTCAATACCAGTGTTGCCACTTTGTGAGTAATTCCTCAAAACGTGAGGAATTTCAGGTGCGCTTGAGTATTTTTTGAGGGTTTTTATTTTGAGGAATTTTCTCCTGATATATTTGCAGATAACCATGTTTTACACAAGATAGTTGTTAAATCGCACTGCAAATTTTTGAACAAAAAGCTTTCCGAAGTTTTATTAATAGCGAAATACACCACACAAGCGGCTTGTTAAACATTCTGCAAACCTACTTCTCCCTTTTCGCCATACACAATGCAAACATGACTCGTTCAAGCAAAGAATTTTAGTTTTCTTCCGGTTCACAATGTAAAATGGTTTGGTTTTCTTCGATTTTTCTCTCTTGCGTCCTCATTCGGTAAAAATTCGAGTTTATCATACACAACGTATGGCTACTACAGCCTTAATGTGATGATTGTGAGTCTTGATTTTCTTTATCTAAATATTATTCATGCACTCACTTTTTTTTTAGTTTTCAGACTATAAACAGAATATCAGGTTCGTTGACGCCAGATACCCAGGTTCTAATCATGATTCCCATATATGGAATGTGAGCACACTAAAACAACACCTCGATCAAATTTGCAAACAAACACATGGATTTTGAGGAAAGTGATCCTTATTTTCATTAATAAGATGTTCCTATGTACAGAAGTATGTACAATATATAAAATCATTTCTAGGTGATGCAGGATATCCACTCGGAAGAATTATAATGACCCCATTTCGCAATACAGTTGATGGCTCACCACAAAGGAACTACAACAAAATTCATGCTAAAGCACGAAACTCCGTTGAGAGAACTATTGGCGTGCTGAAAAGCAAGTTCAGGTGTTTGCTTTCTGCTCGGGGTTTGCACTACGCGCCGGAAAAAGCTATGCAAATTGTTAATGCTTGCTGTGCTTTACACAACATTTCTCAGCATTTCAAAGTTCAATTTCCCGATACCATTTTGAGCACAGATAACCAACAAGAATCCACACCTGAGGTAAATAATTCTGCATCGAATGGCGAAGCAGAAAGAGTAAGGAACAACATAATGCGTTCATTGCAATAAAGTTCACATGTATTTCATTTTAAATTAATAAAGTAATTCATTTCCTAAAAAGTAACAAAAAATTCATTTTTCAAGTAAAGAGGTACTTATGTTACTAATAAAATCAGCGTGGTTTCTTAAGTGATAAAAAAGGTTATTTACATTGAAAAAAAATTAAATTCATTAAAAAACATACTAATTCATTCTATGAAAAGTTCCATTTCTTAATATATGCATAGATATCACCAATTCTTCAGTCTTTTCAGTTTTTCTTTAGCAATTCCTATCTTTAGCTTCCTAAGGACACTTGCTTCTTTTTCACGTTCCTTCAACAACTTCACTTCTTCTTTCTTTAGCTGGTACACTTTATGCTGCGTGCTTTCTATTTTTTTGAGGGTTCGCAGAATTTGAGTTTGTGTTTCTGCCTGCCCTTCGAGTAATTGAATTTTGGCTTCGCTTGCCTTCAGTCGTTTGGGTCTCGTGTGCACGGCATTTTCATTAACTACCGGCGAATCAGTAGCTGGAGGAGTTACATTTTCTTCTGTGGTCAAATCAACAGCTAACCCGAACGCGCTCCCAGGGGGATTAATTGATAAGTTAACTTAAGTAAGCTCACACACCCTTTCTTCACTAGCAGTCAAACTGACTTCTTGGGATGGGCCACCGCCGGTCGCCAGGAAGTTTTCTTTATTTTTCGCCAACTTTCGTTTTAGGTTGGATTTATAATGAATCCATACCTAAATGGAAAAATCAGAATATGGTGTTGTTTTTTGTTTTGGTTAAAAGTCACTTACCCGTTGTCATTCTGGCCCTGTTCTTGATGGCAGTCCAAGGCTATTCAGCTCGACTGCAAACTGCATCCAAGTATCTTTTGTTTCTTGCCGACTAGATCCGTATTGGCCTTTCCATCTTCCAATGTCGGGATGTTTTTCGACTAAATCGACAAGGCGGTCAATTTGTTGCTTGTTTGCTGCAATTCACTTGATCATGTGGTTTTTGGTTTTGTTGGTTTTTTTTTTTTAATATTTCTATTATTAGAATGTTTAACTTTTAGGTGTGCTCGTCCTTAAGTTATTTGTTTTTGTTATTTTATGGCCTTATAACAATTATATTCAACAATTTTTATTGAGCTTTGAACTTGCAAGATCTTGATAACGAATGGAGAGAACACGCATTGTTCGATCATAAAAATATTCATATTGATTATTCATTAGATCCGTAAAATTAATGGAAAAAGCTTTTAAATTAAAAGATTCTTCGGGTTCATATACATAAGTTTTCCAATAAAAAAAATTATATCTGCATTAGTAATATAGCCCTTTTCTATTGCTTCAGTAGAAGGTATATTTAGTAGTTTAAAAATGTGAAGGACTGCCTCGAGGACCAGATTGGGCACTGATATAGTTGCACTAATATTATATACAAACCAAGGCTTAAAAAATAACGGTGATACTTTGCTTGAACTGCAAGAACAAATGTACCAATTGAATTGAAGAATGTAATCAATTTTTATACTAAGTACCTGTAAATAGTACGCAGTTCACAATCTCATATGTATCTGTAACAAGAAAATTTTGAGTAATTTGTTCGAATTTTGAGGATTTTTCATTGGTTTTTGAGGAATCTGGTAATATTTTTGTGGCAACACTGGTCAATACATAATCGATCGGTGTTGCACTGGTTTGCGATACTCTCGTTGGCGGGAAGAACTATTCACCAGCCATTCGATGTTGAAATCTCCCATTATGAGAGTTTCAGTGGTCGCATCACGTAATTATTTAATTTTTTCCTTAAAAATCACAAAATACTCTTTCTGGAGATTTTTGTCTGTCTGGGAACCTATACAATCCAATTAACATTAGATTTACATTTTTTGGTTTAACCTTTATAATTAATCAGTTTTTCAATAGCCTTCTCCTCTATTATTTTACATTGCTATTCCGGCCTTATATAGAAAATAACGCCGCCTGTGTGCCTTGATATACTATCACATCTCACTATTTTATAATTGTTGTTGTTGTTGTTGTAGCGGCTACAACAACCCCGCCCAGATCGGTTGGTATCTCAGTCGTTGTCGTCAAGTTCCACTAACGGCAACCCTAGGAAGCGTGCAGCTTCTGCGGGGTTTGCCCATAGGGACAAGGCCGTTAGGGATGTCGGGTTTTCCGGGCATGCGAAGAGATGTTTCGAGTCATGTGGGGTCTCTCCGCATGCCGGACATTCGTTCGGCACATCCTCATTCAACCTACTCAAGTAGGAGTTTAACCTGCTGCAGTAGCCGGAGCGAAGTTGTGCGAGTGTAGTGCGTGTCTCCCGAGGCAGATGAAGCTCCGTCTCGTCTATGTCCGGGGGTGGTGTGCCTAGAATGGAATTCACAGGTCTAGAGTCTACATAACTCGAGACTGAGTCCCTGTGAATGCCGTTCAGGGCCTGTCTGTAAGCTGTCGGGTCCAGAGGTTGCTTAATAAACCTCTGGACTTCGTCCGTTAGTTCATATAGATGCCTCCTGACGTGCCTAGGCGAGGGCTCCTCTGTAAGCAGCTGTCTGCTTGGGTGGCCACTTCTGTGGCTCCCGATCAGGAACTGCTTGCAGAGCATTATATTATGCTCCTTTACCGGGAGCATTTGCGCCTCGCCGTGCAGGTGGTGTTCAGGCGACATCAGGAGGCATCCCGTCGCTGTCCTGAGTGCGGTGTTTTGTACAGTCTGTAGCTTCGTCCACTGCGTCCTACTAGTCCCTGGCGACCACACTGGCGC
>NW_016160996.1:40197-41904 GCF_001687245.7 Rhagoletis zephyria | reverse complement strand
GCCGTGGAGGCTGCTCTATTTGAGCAACAGGGGGCCACGTACGACGTGGTCCACTGTCTGTGTGTCCGTAGTCCCGAGCAGACCCTGAGGTGACTCCACCCCTCGCAGGCATTACACTTGACTGAGGTGGAGTTGTGGTGTAATCGTCTTCGGCATACACAGCAGGTGTATGTTTCTGGCCCAGGGTTTGACTCGATGCCAGCCCTGAGTAGGAGAATGCGTAGTGAATGTAGCCCTATGGACGGACAACTTCTAAGATACTTCGCCGACCTAAACGGGGTTAGATCGCCGAAACAACAGCCCTTGGTCGGGTGAAACCCGAGTCATCCGGTACGTAGAACCGGCTGTCGTGGGAATGACTATTTTATAGTCACTAAGTTTCATTTCACTGTTGCTTATTGAAGAGACTCGGTCACACAGATAAAATCAAATCTTTTAGAAAATGATATAGTTCCAAGTTGGTTAAAATTTGTCCTAATACCACCAACATTCAAGTTCAGACATTTTAACGTCGACTTTAATTCGATGGCTGAGTAAAAGATCGACCTATCTCGGCAGCCAGTTCGAAAACGCCCTATATAAAGAAAATTTCAAGAATGCCCTACTTCAGAATTTGACTGAAGAACGCCCTATTCGCTGAGACCAAATTCTGAGATAGGGTATTTTTCAATAAAATTGTGAAATAGAGCGTTCTTCAATCAAATTCTGACGGTTGATTTTTTAGATTTGCTTTGTCCAGGATGTTTCGGTTTTCTTCAATATAAAAATAAATTGATTACATGAAAGCAAGTGGGACAAAAAACATTCTAAACGATCAATCGTAATATTTAGCCATTTGAAAATTGTACTTTCTAGAATTCACTGGGTTACAGCATACTCAGAATCTTTTACGAAAGTTTGTTGAATTTTTTTTTTTTAATTGCACAAAGTTTGAAACTTGGATTTACACGGGCTTTGTTAAAGAATTAACTATATTTTTATCAAAAAGTAACCAAAATTAAATAACAAAAAAATAATATGTTAAAACGTGTCAAAATGCGGTGCGGCTATATTTATTTCGACCACTGTAGGCAATTCATTAAATAGTTTCGGACCTTTATACAATAAAATATTTTGTACCTTATTAGGTTTATAGAGATTAATTCTAAAATCATTCTTGTTTCTTAAGTTGTAGGGTTGTACACATCGTACAGTTT
This sequence comes from Rhagoletis zephyria, assembly GCF_001687245.7. Taxonomy (NCBI): domain Eukaryota; kingdom Metazoa; phylum Arthropoda; class Insecta; order Diptera; family Tephritidae; genus Rhagoletis; species Rhagoletis zephyria. Next base: position 40,708 of record NW_016160996.1, on the reverse strand, counting down.
CATAAGTAAAAACACTATCAGCTGATTCCCAAAAAATGCCTACAGCTGAGATCACCTGTTTTTGACATGTGCTCTTATCTTTTACAAGATCTTTCGTTTATTTTACAATTTCTTTTATTTCTATTACAATTTATTCAAAATACACTAACACACTGAACCAAAAACACCAATACATTAACCAAAAACACACCTACATCCTGCCGAATATACAACTACAGCCTGCCAGAAAAAACGGTAAGAAGAAGGGTTACTTTACTTATGGCACTGTACGATGGTTGTACATCCCCTACATATACGATCTGATTCGTTAGGTACTTCGGTAACAAATTATACTTCGTTTTAAATACAAAAAGTAGAACATTCATTACTGTTCTTTGGTTAATGTTAAGCCATTTTAAAGTTTCGAGTATATATGTGATCGGGGTCAGTCTATTACATAATAAAATGCAATGCATTCCTTTGTTTTGCAATTTCTACATTCTGTTTTTCATCTCACTGGATCTTAGGAATA
>NW_016160996.1:37973-38181 GCF_001687245.7 Rhagoletis zephyria | reverse complement strand
ATTATTGTCCGAGGACTCAAGACGATTTCAGAGACTTTGGATCACTGCCATCCGTTGTTTAAGTAACTCTTAAACCTCTGATTTTCAACACATCCAGTTCCATAACGCTTCATTTTATCTAATATCATAATATCTAATATCAATTGTTTCGAAAGCTCGTTTGAAATCCAAATATACAGCAACTATCCAATTTCCTTTGTTCATTTCT
>NW_016160996.1:36254-37653 GCF_001687245.7 Rhagoletis zephyria | reverse complement strand
AACCATCTCGTTCAAGTTATTAGCATTCTGTTTAATGTTTGCAAAACTTTTGTTTGCTATTTCTCCAATAAATAGTTATTTGTTAAAAATAACATTTTTATAGTGGCTTTGCCTTTTTTGCGATTTAGCTGTCCGACTTTTATAAGAAATTTGTATGGTTTCGTGGTCACTTATTTTATAATCACACTTAACGTTTGCTTCTATGTCAGAAATGTTTGTCAATACATAATCGGTCAACGTTGCACTGGTTCGCGATACTCTCTTTGGCTCGAATACTATTTGCTTAAATGCATTGTCTGTTACTGATTGACAAATTTGTTGTCGGGAAGAACTATTCACCAACCATTCGATGTTGAAATGTCCCATTATGAGAGTTTGAGTAGTAGTATCACGTAATTGTTTAATTTTTTCCTTAAAAAAATCACAAAATACATTTTCTGGAGATTTGTGTCTGTCTGGCGACCTATACAATCCAATTAACATTAGATCTACATATTTTTGGTTTGACCTTTATAATTAAACACCATACACTTTTTCAATAGCCGTTTCCTCTATTATTTCACATTGCCATTCTGGGCTTATATAGAAAGGAACGCCGCCTGTGTGCCTTGATATACAGTCCTTTCTCACTATTTTATAGTCACTGAGTTTCATTTCACTGTTGCTTATTGATGAGACTCGGTCACACAGATAAAATCAAATCTTGTAGAAAATGATATAGTCTCAAGTTGGTTAAAATTTGTCCTAATACCAACAATATTCAAGTACAGCCATTTTAACGTCAACTTTAATTCGATGGCTGAGTGTAAGATCAACCTATCTCGGCAGCCAGTTCGAAAACGCCCTATATAAAAAAAGTTTCAAGAACGCCCTACTTCAGAATTTGACTGAAGAACGCCTTATTTGCTGAGACCAAATTCTGAGATAGGGTGTTTTTCAATAAATTTCTGAAATATGGCGACATCAATCAAATTCTCACGGTTGATTTTTTAGATCTTTTTTGTCCAGGATGTTTCGGTTTTCTTCTAAATAAAAATTAATTGTGTGTATTCATTACATGGAAGCAAATGGGACAAAAAAAATTCTAAGCAATCAACCGTAACTTTTAGCCATTTGAAACTTGTACTTTCTAGAATTCACAGGGCTACAAAACTGCATACTCAGAATCTTTCTAGGAAATTTAATTAAAAATTAGAAATTTTTACGAAAGTCTGTTGAATNGCTAGAATTCACAGGGCTACAAAACTTCATACTCAGAATCTTTCTAGGAAATTTAATTAAAAATTAAAAATTTTTACGAAAGTCTTTTGAATTGTTTGTAAATATTGCACAAAGTTTGAAACTTGGATTTACACGGGCTTTGTTAAAGAATGAACTATATTTTTATAAAAAAAAATAA
>NW_016160996.1:4070-36229 GCF_001687245.7 Rhagoletis zephyria | reverse complement strand
AAAAAAAGTGGGACCATTTGCAAGATCTAAAAAAATTTCTTCCAGCAGATTGCCACCATTTTTATGATAATTTACCTTATAAAACCTAATTTGTTTTCAGTATAATAACATCTGCCTTGAAATATGTATTTTAGTTTTAATTATTTATTTATTTTACTTCAAACATGAATTATTATATTAGTTTGTCCTAATTTTAACTTACAACAAAAAGCCCTAACTTAAATTTATTTTCAAGAAAAATAATAACAAAAAGCCCTATCTCAAATAACTTCAAAGAAATTAAAAATAATAACAAAATTATACCAGAATTGAATTTGTTGTCTGTTTTGAATAAAAATTGCAATAGAAATGTTTTTTGCATCTTAAGTTTTTAAGGTTTTATTCAGTTTTTTCCTTCTCCTGAAAAGTAACGAAAAGTGTAGATACGCCTTTTCTATATTAAGCCATCGATATACTATCACATCTCACTATTTTGGAAAGTCATGCGAGTTTCATTTCACTGTTGCTTATTGATGAGACTCGGTCACACAGATAAAATCGAATGTTGTAGAAAATTATAAAGCTTCAAGTTGGTTAAAATTTGTCCTAATGCCACTGTTATATACGTTGTTGTGAATACACACTGTTATATACTTTGTACGTGAGCATGCTCCTATACAGATTACTACTTTGGTAAACGCACTCATGTGTAAATACTATTGAAGTGAACGCAACCATGTAGCTACACACACGTGTAATAATCAGGGCTGTCATGGAATCCAATTGTTGTCGGAATTGGATTTGAAAACGACAAAAAAATTATTTTGGTGTCATGAAATCCAATGTTATCGGTTTTATGTTCAAATCGGAATTAGTGTCGATTTTAGGTGTCACAGAAATCAATAATATCGATTTTGCTATCGGAAACAAACCAAGCAGCTAACAGCTCTTGGATTTCATTTGTTTATTAGTTTTTCTTACTTCCAGTTAGACATTTTATAAAAATGTGAGTAAAAGAAGGTTTATTTTATAAAAATAATTATTAATGTATTCATATTTTTATTCATAACTAGGGGAAAGCATAAAAATGCAACTCAAAACAGCATTATCGTGGAATTTATGGAGAAATATCCAGATATTGCGAGAGGCTTTACAAAGCGGGATAAACCAACTGTTGATGCCCTTTGGCAACAGTTTAGTTGAGTCGCTGAACAGTGCAGGTCCACCACAAAAGGATACCAATGGATGGAAAAAGGTAAAGCATAATTGGTGCTATAAATTAAATCGTGCCTTAAACTTACACTGTTTTTTATATACATATGTATAGACGTGGACGGAGTAGAAAAGTGACATAAAAAGAAAGCTCGCACAAAACAAAAGCGAGTCTCGAGCAACTGGTGGAGGACCCTTTTCTAAGCACCAACTAACGCAAACGGAAGAGACAATAGTGCGCATATGTGGCATTGCACAGTCTGTGGTTGGTGTGGCTGGCAATGCAGTTGGCCTCAGCGAAGATTTAGTTTGTGCAAGTGAGGATGAAATGCCATCAACATCATCGAAGCGGCCAATGTCTCCAGTCAGCAGCACTCCTAAAAGACAAAGGACAGATAGTACTGGGAAGCGTTTGAAACAATTTCTCGATGAAGACAACGAGAGAAAGCTCGAAATAAATGAAAAATTGAACGAGCTAATTAAGATTGAAAAAGAAAACGACAGTAGCCTCAGACGAGTGTATAGAGCCATAAAAAAAAGCAACGAATCTGTCGCGAATGCAGTAATTGAGCTCAAGGATGAATTTGTCCGTATTAATACAGGTGTTTTGCGAGCGATACAGGAAAAAAACGAAATAAAAGAAAAGCAACTCGAGCTCGAACTCCTAAAGTTTGATTACGAAAAACAGAAAGAAAAGTAATTTCCCTTTTAAAAAATGTCAAAAAAGTGTTGGTTGTGGTCGTTATAGTACCTAAAAATGTGCCTTATTTTATTGTTATAAATAGTTATATAAGTTCTAGAAAAATGTATTTACTTATTAAATGAATTTTTGTTTTGTTTTAATGAATATATATGCGTGTTTTTTAAATAAATAAATATGTGTTTTTTATTTTTTAATAAATAAATATTTGAATTTTTATTCAGTTGGTTTGCTATAAACTGTTGGCTATTTCATCCCTCATCCTTTTACCTTCACTTTGCAGTGTTGCGTTCGGTGGAGATTCAACATTTTCATCAGTATCATTTGATGGTAAAGTAATACTGTCGTCGTTATATTCCACGTTGTAGTTTCTGCAGATATTGTGCAGCGCACAGCAAACATTTATAATTTTCACCACTTTTTCTGGCCGATAGTGCAAGGTGATCAATAAGCAGCGAAATCGGCTTTTCAGCACTCCTATTGTTCGCTCCACAATATTTCGAGCGATGAATGGGCCAAATTGAACTTATATTCTTTGGAGTTGTAGCGTGGATCTCTGTATGGTGTTAATAAAAAAGGTTCTATGCCATATCCACAATCTCCTAACAACTTTGATGTCCGGTCAACTGACTCATACTTCTTGAGGAAATATTGTCTGCCGCTACTAACGTTCCATACGAATGAGTCATGGCTAGAGCCGGGATAGCGTGCATCGACCGCTCGAATTTTCATGTGACCATCACAAATCTAAATAAAAATGTACATACATATATATAAATCAGTTTTACAAGGCAATGTACGAGTAAAATGAAGATTCATTATTACTTGCAAGCATGGCGTTCATACTGAAATATCAATTTCGATTATAAAATAAATGTTCGTCAATACTCGGCTTGATGATTTTTATGTGTGTCCCGTCGATGCAACCAATTATTGAGGGAATTTTGTACTTTAAGTAAAAATAGTCTCTTGATCTGCGTTTTTCGGTGCCGTCCATTTCTAGTTTCACCCACTGAGGGCAAATGAACCGCTCCATAACCTTAAGCACATCATCTAAAATCGTTGACACCGTGCTTCTAGCTACACTTATGCTAGAGTCGTTCCCGACTGATCTTTGATAGGATCCTTCAGCTAAAAATCGCAACGAAGGTGCTAACTGCAGCACTGGTGGAACTTTCGAACGTGTCAAGTGCCCTTCAATGGTGTCAAGCACCATTCGGAAAGCCTCTTTGTTTAGGCGATAATATGCTATGAAACTGCAAATACGCTATAAATATTTATAAACGCACATTAAAAAACAATCTACTTACGCTGTCTCAGGCAGCTCAAGTGGATTGCTGCAATCTCTCAAAATTTTTCTTTTAACTTTCTCGGAACTTTCTTCTTCCAATAAGAGAAATGCGACAACTGCGGATGTCATTTTGCGCTCACTTATTTTTTTTTTAATTAATGAAAACAATTCAATTTTATAAAATTGTGTCAAAAAAATATACATTCAAATTATCGCCATACACACAAATGTGCAAGACAGCTGATTCGAACATCGGTTTTGTTTATGTTCGAAAAGAGCAAAACCAATCCGGTTTCATGACACCAAATGAAACCAAAATTGGTTTGTAATTCCGACAAAATGCAAAACCGACTTGGATTCCATGACAGCCCTGAATAAGTTCTGCTGTAATCGAGAAAATAAAGAGAAGAAATATAAAACTTGTTTCTACAATAAACACAACAAGTGGCGACGAGAGGAAAAAATCCACAAATTTCGCGGTCATCGTTTTGTTTTAAACCATAAAAACGTGAAATAATCACGTATATACATTGTAAAACAAAGTACACTACAAATTTCAATTAAAGGAAAAAGATGACCAACTACGCCGTTTTCGAGAAATTCGAAACGGCAACAATGCAATGGTGTCGTTGGGTGGCACGTTTTGAGGAGACTGTAACGATGCTTGAAGTCCCCGATAAAAGCAAATCATTGCTGCTTATTTACATGGGGCAAGAAACATACGACATGTTGTATGACCAATTAGCCCCAGCGGACAAGACTTACACGGAAATAAAAATAATCATCTCTGACGTGTATGATCCAGCACCATTGTAGGTAATGAAAAACTACCGATTCCACCTACGCAAACAAAATGAGAGCGAGTCAGTAGAACAGTTTTCGATAGCGTTACGGAAGTTGGCAATAATTTGCAACTTCGGCACATATTTGGAAACTGCATTGCGCAACCAATTTGTATTCGGCCTGCGCAGCACACGCATTCAGAAACGATTACTGGAGACAAAGGATTTAAAAATGGATGCAGCGTTAACTACGGCAAAAGCGATGGAGCTATCGGCAAAAGGCGGTGCGGAAATTCAGCAGCAAAAAGACGTCAAATCGCCAATAAATTACATTCAGCAAAATAATAAGAAAGGCAAAATGATAATGACCATGAATTCATCAAATCCAAAAGCAATGACTAAAGTTGGCGAGATAAAAAGGAGCGGTTTCAGATGTGGCAAAACTGAACATCGCGCTAACAAATGCCCACACCAAAATTCGACGTGTTCGTTCTGCAACGCGAAGGGTCATCTATCATCGGTCTGTTTTAAAGCGAAGAAAGGAAAAAAGACAAACTACATTGACTGTGAAGATCACACTAATACGGTTGAGGAATTGTTCAACATAAATACAGATAATTTTAACTGCAATAATATTAATCGCAATAAGAACCAAAAAAATTTGCATTAACTGAAAGTAAACAATATCCTCCTAGGTTTCGAAATCGACAGCGGTTCTCCAGTAACGATTATCAGCAAAACAGATAAGAACAAATATTTTCGTACACAGCAATTGTTCCCGGCGGACATGAAACTGGTCAGCTATTGTGGTTCGGAAATTAACGTGTTTGGGTATTTCAATGCTTGCGTAAAGATGAGCACTACGGTAAGTCCAGATATGAAGATATGTGTAGTGGAGTCAAATAGAAAGCCACTTCTGGGACGGGAATGGTTACGTAAGTTGAATCTGGATTGGAACCAGATTTTCAACGCGGACTACAATGCGCAAGCGGTTTCATCACTCCATAAGCATCAAGTATCGGCGAGGATCGATTATTTGAAACGTAAATACTCCAAAGTATTTGAAAAATCAATGGGTAAATTGAAAACGTACAGGCACGTATCCGTCTACAGGCGAATGTGCAACCGATCTTTATTAAAGCAAGCAAGCTACCGTTTGCATTACGTGACGCGGTGGAAAAGGAGCTCGAGGATTTGGAGAGAAATGGTATCATAAAGAAAATTGATTCAGCCAAATGGGCTACACCAATCGTACCCGTTAAGAAGCAAGGAAACGAAGTGAGATTGTGCGGCGATTACAAAATTAGAGTGAATCCGTGCATAGTTGTTGAGGAGCATCCACTTCCAACGATTGAAAAGCTTTTTGCTTCCATGGCTGGCGGACAACAGTTTTCAAAGATTGACCACACCAAAGCCTATTTACAATTAGAAGTTAACCCGGATGATCGGGAAATTTTAACGCTCAGTACACATCGCGGGCTATATCAACCGACAAGGCTAATGTATGACATTACTTCAGGACCAGTGAAATGGCAGCGAGAAATCGAACAAATTCTGAAGGATATAGACGGGGTGTCGGTATTATTGGATGACATAAAAATCACTGCACCAAACGACGATATACACTTACAGCGCCTGGAACTCGTTTTGTCTCGCCTCAACAAATACAATATGCGTGTAAATTTTGATAAATGCGTATTTATGGGAAACGAAGTTGAATATTGCGGATACAAAATCGACCGTTTAGGTATACACAAAAGTACAAGGGAAAATAGACGCAATTACACAAATGCCAGATCCAGCTAATAAAGAGCAAGTCCGTGCATTCGTTGAATTCGTCAACTATTACGGCCGATTCCTGGCAAACTTGAGTACAACTTTATACCCGCTGAACAATCTACTCAAAGATGATGTGAGATTTATTTGGAGCAGCGAGTGCAAGAGGGCTTTTAACGAAGTGAAAAAGCAAATACAAACAAAGATGCCCCTCGCGCACTACGATCCAAAACTACCAATAGTGCTTGTTACGGACGCAAACCCAGTAGGTGTTGGGGCTGTATTAAGCCAAATTTACCCCGCTGGAAACGAGAAGCCAATACAGTCGCATCGCAAACTCTATCACCGGTACAACGACGGTACACGCAGATCGATCGTGAGGCTTACGCGATTATCTTTGGCATCCGAATGCACTTTCTCGACTACCGTTAGCGGAAATTAACGACAAAAAAGAAGTAATCGAGATGAATGCGATCGAAACATTACCTTTAATAATAATAATAGATTGGCGCTTACACATATGTTAGTGCTTGGCCGAGCTTCTCCTCCGATTTGTGGCGTGCGCCTTGATGTTGTCACACAGAGCGGAGGGACCTACAGTTTTACGCCGACTCTGAACGGCGATTGTATTTTTATGAGAAGCTGTTTTTCATGGCAGAAATACACTCGGAGGTTTGCCATTGCCTGCCGAGGGACGACCGCTGTTAAGAAAAAACCTTTTTCTATATTTTTTGCGATGTTGCTTTGACCAGGAAACATTATCATTATCGGTAGAAAAACTACAAGAAGCGACAATGAAGGACAGGACAATTCAAGAATTAAAGAATGGATTGCTGAAAGGCTATACCGTAAAGCCGGAACAACGCTTCAATATAGATCGAACAGAGTTTACAATACAACACCACTGTTTGTGGCGAGGTTTACGCGTATACGTACCCGGAAAGTTACGAAGCCAAGTTCTAGATGAACTACACGTAGCACATTTCAGCATCACTCATATGAAAGCATTAGCACGAAGCTGCTGCTGGTGGCCGAAAATAGACGCAGACATTGAAGGCATCGCAAGAAATTGTTCGCAGTGTCAACGTACTCGAGCAAACCCAGTGAAAATTACTTCACATGTGTGGGAGGCGGCCAAATTTCCGTATCAACGTGTACATGTAGACTTTGCTGGACCTGTCATGGGGAAATACTTCTTTCTCCTAATTGACGCGTATACTAAGTGCCCAGAATTTTATACCATACCAAACATTACTACGACCATAACTATTGAAAAATGCCGCGAAATATTTTCAAGATTTGGAATTCCCGAAGTTTTAATAAGCGATAACGGATCGCAATTTACATTCGAAGAATTTCGTCTGTTCATGGAAAAAAATGGTATAATACACAAACGAAGTGCACCGTATCATCCCTCCACGAACGGGCAAGTGGAACGAAATGTTCAAACATTAAAAAACAAGTTGAAGACAGTAAATTGCGGTCGTTCTGACATCGATAAAGTAGTATGCAACATTCTACTAAATTATCGTCGAACTCCACACGCAACAACAAGTAAATCACCAGCGTCATTAATGTTCAATCGCTAAATTCGTTCTCGTTTAGACATAATGGTACCAACAGCGCTTTTACCAGAAAATCCGAAATGCGAAATGAATTCAAAGCTTCGAATACTACAAGTAAATGACCGAGTGTCAGTTCGAGATTATACAAGCACAGCAAAATACCAGTTTGGTATTATCATCGAAGTGTTAGGGAAGTTGCATTATAACGTTAAATTAGACGACGGTCGCATTTGGAAGCGACATATCAATCAGATTCATAAAATTGGCTCTATTAAACCATCTTGGGAAGACCAAATGAAGTACGACTACAGCTACCCTGGACCCGCAACACACACGCATACTCAAACACCACAACAAATAAACGCAGACCAAGAAGTTCCACAAACACCACAACAGCTCACCACAAGTCCGGCCCGAGACGAAGAACAAAATATAACAAACGTAACACCAATCGTTACTGGACTTGCTCTGATTCCGAACCATAGACCACAAAGACAATGCCGCGCAAAATGTCCCAAATTGAAATAATAATAGTAAAAAAAAAATATGTACATAGAGGAATAATAATGTTCTAATAAGTATGTACGCAAACATGTAAAATTAATTTGATTTTGAACATCGAACTATGTAAAAGAGTAGAGATTCAGCTTCCTGTAAAAATGTATATTTAAGCACCATGTACAAAGTATCGTTATACCATAAAAGGGCCATTCAAATTGAGAGGGGAAAACTGTTATATACGTTGTGCGTGAATACGCACTGTTATATACTTTGAACATGCTCCTATAGAAATTGCTATTTTGGTAAACGCACTCATGTGCAAATACTATTGAAGTGAACGCACCCACACACGTGTAATAATGGCTGCGTTTCTTTATACATTCCGGATAATCCCATTTCACAGCCGGAATAAACAGAATGCTTTTGAAATATACGTTAACATATCGGATGCGTTTCTTTATACATTCCGGATAACCCCATTTCACAGCCGGAATAAACAGAATGCGTTTGAAATATACGTTAACATATCATCAGGAACGTTCTAAAGAATAAGTAAACAAAAAAGTTTATTCCAAACGTTCAGAATGAATAAAGAAATGCAGCCATCATCAGGAACGTTCTAAAGAATAAGTAAACAAAAAAGTTTATTCCAAACGTTCAGAATGAATAAAGAAATTCGCCCAATAAGTTCTGCTGTAATCAAGAAAAAAAAGAGAAGAAACATAAAACGTGTTTTTACAATAAACACAACAACCACCAATATTCAAGTACAGACATTTCAAAGTCGACTTAAATTCGATGGCTGAGTGGAAGATCGACCTATCTCGGCAACCAGTTCGAAAACGCCCTATCTAAGAAAATTTTCAAGAACGCCCTATTTCGGAATGTTATTGAAAAGCACCCTATCTCAGAATTCGGTACAAAAACGCCCTATCGCAGCTGAAAATACATTACAAATGTGCTGAGATAGGGCGTTTTTGAATCGGCAGCTGAGATAGGGCGTTCTTCAACCAAATTCTGAGATAGGGTGTTTTTCAACAAAATTCTGAAATAGGACGCCCTTCAATCAAATTCTGAAGTAGATCGTTGTTGAAAAATTTTCTGAGATAGGGCATTTTCGAACTGGCTGCCGAGATAGCTCGATCTTCCACTCAGTTATCGAATTGCTAATACTGAATTCTTTGAGCCAATTTACATGATGACTTTTCACCCTGGTTGAAAGTCATGCGTGTCGAGCTTGTAGGGAAGAAGCGTATTGAACTCAGCGAGGTAGGCGAGCACGCACGGTGAGCGAAATCGAGGGGGTTTTTTGACGTTTCGCTTTTATAGAATTCATTTTTTCGTATTTTTACTATGAGATCGCGATTCGCTCCGGTTTAAAAATAAGGACGAAAGAGTTGACCAAAGAAAATTGGACGCTTAAATGTCAAAAAAAAAACGTAGGAAATGTCGCAAAGAAAAAGTCATCGTGTAAATACACGAGGATTTTCGAAGACTTTTTAAAAGGGAACGTGCAAAAAACGCAGAATGAAAAGTCGTCGTGTAAATTGGCTCTTTCTGATTCAATTTTAACTTTTTTAATGCTTGACAATGAGCGTCGCTGCAGTCGTGATTCACACATAGATCAGATGGATTAAATCTTTCTTTTGCTTTTACGCAACTAACGCACCTCAGAAAATAATTTTCACGCTGCCGGTGTCCTTTTTCGCCACCCACCCCAGCACTTATGGCATCTTAGAACATTGCTAGCTTCATATACTTTCCATCTATCCCATTCAATTTTTAACTTTTGCAAATTCATTACCTTCTCAAATCCTTTACCATCAATTTCTAGCAATGCATTCTACACAGCTGTATTATTGTGGGATTTATAAACTGTTATACACTTGATGTAGCACTCTTGCAACTTGTTTTGGTTTTTTATAATTTCATTTATTTATTTATTTAAAGTCATATGAAACAATTAATTTCTTACTGACTACAGAAAGGAATTGCTTAGGAACTAGTTAAAGTAATTAGTTAAAATAATTATACAGTAGGCTCCGGACAGCTCCAGGCGAGAGGGACAAATCCATGTTAGGAATATTATTTAATTCAGATAGAGTTCTTGGCATGGGAGCAAATTTAAGGTACTCAAATTTAGGAAACTCAGTGTAAAACAGTGGGACGTGTCGGAGATTCCGCGTAGGAATAAAGAAGTTTAGTTGCTCCAGTAGCGCAGGGCAGTCAACTGTATNGAGGGACAAATCCATGTTAGGAATATTATTTAATTCAGATAGAGTTCTTGGCATGGGAGCAAATTTAAGGTACTCAAATTTAGGAAACTCAGTGTAAAACAGTGGGACGTGTCGGAGATTCCGCGTAGGAATAAAGAAGTTTAGTTGCTCCAGTAGCGCAGGGCAGTCAACTGTATAATTTACCAGGTTATACACCAAGCTGCAAGAGAGAAAGGAAGATCTGCACTGTAAAGTTTTCAGGGATAAAAGTTGGCAACGGGATCAGTAGGGAGGTATAGGAGCAGTAAAGTTTAAAGAACGGAGTGCTTAACTTAATAAATATTTTTTGGATTCGCTCTATACGGTTAATTTGAGTTACGTGATACGGTCTCCAGATGAAGGCTGCGTAATCAATCCTAGATCTTACTAATGAAGTGTATAGCATTCTGAGCGTGTATGGATCCGAGATATCTGAACAGTTACGTCTTACAAAAGCAAGCATAGGTGACAGGTAATAAGGTCAATGGAAATAAGGTCAATTGACTTTATTTCCCACTCTGGTGCGAAATAAAGTCAATTGACATTATTACCTTTTCAAAAGCGAAATAAAGTCAACAAAAATTTGGAAATAAAGTCATTGACGCTATTTCCTCATTCAAATGGAAATAGCGTCAACAATGCTTAAAGTATGTCGATTCATAGAAAAAAATGTTGTTCTTACAATAAACATTGCCCCGTAAGTGTTGTTTTTTAATAGATGAAAAAGGCTTTTGCCAAATCCTCAGTGTTGTGATATTAATCCACACACAATCATGAACTACCACCAATTGATTATATTAAAAAAAATTTAAATTACGAATATGTAAAAACACGATGCGAAAAACTAAACGCCTGCGCACAGCTGGAATACGAGAAATATTTGAAGAAAGAGTGGAGAAATGATCCATAACTTGCAAAACATTTTTCGTTTCTACAAAAATAAAGCGAACACTATTAAATTGAAGAAACAGTCCATGTCCNATCTCATCTTTGTGAAAAGTGTGCAGATAGGGGGTATTATTGAATATAAGCCCTCGATGTTTAAAATATATAAAAATTTTATTTCAACGTATACAAAAAATAAATCTACCTGCGTTACAGCACGTCGGGAGAAGGGGAAGGGGGGGTCGGGGGGCCGCGGCGTAGCGTGACGTGGTGTGCGCGCCGGTCGCGCGGGGTACGCTTGGCGCGAGCGCGAGCGCGACGCGCGCGTTGTGGCGCGCTGACGCGGACAACCGCGAAGCTAAGCAAATTTAATGTTTGAAAGAGAAATAATGTCAATTGATTTTATTTCGTTTTTAAAATGGTAATAATGTCAATTGACTTTATTTCGCACGAGGGTGGGAAATAAAGTCAATTGACCTTATTTCCGTTGATCTTATTACCTGTCACCGCAAGCATAGCGTACGATTTGGAAACAACATAGTTGACGTGGGTGGTAAATCGAAGTTTGGAATCAAAATATACACCAAGATCTTTGAAGGCTGTAACATGATCAAGGGTTGAGCCAGAAAAAACTAGCTAGTAACGGGCTATATTTTCTAGTGAATGTGGAATGAAAACACTTTTTTACATTCAGAAAAAGCCGATTCCGGGTGCACCACGAGTAAAGCTTATCAAGCTCAAGTTGTAGTGCGCAGGAGTCATGCAAGTTTGTAATCGTAGAGTAGATTTTAAGGTCGTCGGCGTACAAAAGGAATTTTGAAGTTTGGAAGCAGGAGCTGACATCATTAATAAATAATGTAAATAGCACAGGCCCCAGTATACTACCCTGGGGGACGCCTGACTGCGCGACGAATGGTTGCGAAGATACGTTGTTGAAGGCAACTACGCACTGTCTGTTATCTAAATAAGACCGAATCCACTGCAAAAAAGTGGAGTGGAAGCCCATATCCGATAATTTATCCACTAAGATTTTATGGGAAACCCTATCGAAGGCTTTAGAAAAGTCAGTATAGATCGCATCAACCTGATCTCCATCCTGAAAGGCTGCAAAGCAGTCTGCAGTAAAAACTGCAAGATTGGATACAGTTGACCGGCCACTGACGAAACCATGTTGGTTTGGGCATCTCAAGCTACGGACTGAGAATGACAACTTTGCTTTGATGACGCATTCGAAGATTTTAGAGACAGTGGACAATTTCGAAATCGGTCGATAATTGCTAACATCATTATTATTGCCACTTTTAAAAATTAGGGTTATAGAAGCCTTTTTCCAATCGTTATAAACTCCCCATGGGACAGAGACTTATTAAAAATTATCGTTAAGGGTTCCATTAGGGCGGGACATATATTAAAAATAATGGCGGATAAGCCATCAACATCCATTTGTTTCGAGATTTTCAAAGACTGAATACCCTTTTCAACATCGTCAGATGACAGAGTAATCAACCCAAATGATAGGGCAGAGTCGGAGACACAACTGCGGATGGGACTGCTGTCATGGTCCAACTCGGTCACAGGGTTTGAGCGAAAATACTCAGTAAATAGATTTGCCGCCTCTTCAGGGATATTCACGAGCTTTTCTTTATAGGAAACCGATGAAGGTATGTTCGAAGTAGCTTTCTTGGACTTAATATAGCTCCAAAACGCCTTAGGATTATTTTTGATGTTAGCTTCTTGATTACTTATATACTTTTTATAAAGATATTTGTCGAGATAATTAAACTCTTGTAGGTAAAATTTGTATAGATCGTAGTAAGCAGACGAGTTCAAAGCCTTGTATTTCTTATAGAATTTGTTTTTGCGATTTTTTAAATACTTTAGTTCTTTTGTATACCAGGGCAAAGTTTAGGCCTTCCTGGGAAAAGTAGGAATGAGATCTAAGCACAACTCATAGACATAAGATTTAAGAGTTTTAAAAGTACTTGAAGTGTCTAAATTGCGAGAATGTCAGTCCAGTTATGACCCGTTGAAACTAAGTTCAAATGTTCAAAGTCGCACAGATTATAATTAAACATCGGCCTGAGACCATCAACTGGAGCAGCACAAAATTCATAGGAATGTAGACTTANATACGTTGTTGAAGGCAACTACGCACTGTCTGTTATCTAAATAAGACCGAATCCACTGCAAAAAAGTGGAGTGGAAGCCCATATCCGATAATTTATCCACTAAGATTTTATGGGAAACCCTATCGAAGGCTTTAGAAAAGTCAGTATAGATCGCATCAACCTNTGCAAGTTTGTAATCGTAGAGTAGATTTTAAGGTCGTCGGCGTACAAAAGGAATTTTGAAGTTTGGAAGCAGGAGCTGACATCATTAATAAATAATGTAAATAGCACAGGCCCCAGTATACTACCCTGGGGGACGCCTGACTGCGCGACGAATGGTTGCGAAGATACGTTGTTGAAGGCAACTACGCACTGTCTGTTATCTAAATAAGACCGAATCCACTGCAAAAAAGTGGAGTGGAAGCCCATATCCGATAATTTATCCACTAAGATTTTATGGGAAACCCTATCGAAGGCTTTAGAAAAGTCAGTATAGATCGCATCAACCTGATCTCCATCCTGAAAGGCTGCAAAGCAGTCTGCAGTAAAAACTGCAAGATTGGATACAGTTGACCGGCCACTGACGAAACCATGTTGGTTTGGGCATCTCAAGCTACGGACTGAGAATGACAACTTTGCTTTGATGACGCATTCGAAGATTTTAGAGACAGTGGACAATTTCGAAATCGGTCGATAATTGCTAACATCATTATTATTGCCACTTTTAAAAATTAGGGTTATAGAAGCCTTTTTCCAATCGTTATAAACTCCCCATGGGACAGAGACTTATTAAAAATTATCGTTAAGGGTTCCATTAGGGCGGGACATATATTAAAAATAATGGCGGATAAGCCATCAACATCCATTTGTTTCGAGATTTTCAAAGACTGAATACCCTTTTCAACATCGTCAGATGACAGAGTAATCAACCCAAATGATAGGGCAGAGTCGGAGACACAACTGCGGATGGGACTGCTGTCATGGTCCAACTCGGTCACAGGGTTTGAGCGAAAATACTCAGTAAATAGATTTGCCGCCTCTTCAGGGATATTCACGAGCTTTTCTTTATAGGAAACCGATGAAGGTATGTTCGAAGTAGCTTTCTTGGACTTAATATAGCTCCAAAACGCCTTAGGATTATTTTTGATGTTAGCTTCTTGATTACTTATATACTTTTTATAAAGATATTTGTCGAGATAATTAAACTCTTGTAGGTAAAATTTGTATAGATCGTAGTAAGCAGACGAGTTCAAAGCCTTGTATTTCTTATAGAATTTGTTTTTGCGATTTTTTAAATACTTTAGTTCTTTTGTATACCAGGGCAAAGTTTAGGCCTTCCTGGGAAAAGTAGGAATGAGATCTAAGCACAACTCATAGACATAAGATTTAAGAGTTTTAAAAGTACTTGAAGTGTCTAAATTGCGAGAATGTCAGTCCAGTTATGACCCGTTGAAACTAAGTTCAAATGTTCAAAGTCGCACAGATTATAATTAAACATCGGCCTGAGACCATCAACTGGAGCAGCACAAAATTCATAGGAATGTAGACTTAACACTAGAGGAATGTGGTGGACATTGCCTACGGATATAGGCAAGTTGCACTCAGTTAACTGATAGTTTAAATTACTGCTTAAGAATATCAAATCTAAAAGACGATTTAGCTTGTTAAAATAACTGTTAACTTGTAATAATCCAATACTTAAGAGACTATCTATCGAATACAGATCACTTTCGTCTGATGCGCTTACAGGGGTTAGCCATAATGAGTTGTTGAGTTTACGCCATAATACAGAGCTCACGTTGAAATCACCTAACACATATAGATGATGATCGCCTATTCTGGAACTAAGAGATACGACATTATCTATGTGAGATTTGTAAATAGAGCTTTCTACTATTCGGCGGAATATATAATGCACACAGAAAAAGTCGTCCCGTCGAGCCTTTCAGACTAATACAGAGTTGGTCGAGGATAGTATCCGAGTTTTGTAGTTGGACTAAGGAGGAGTTGTATTTACGCTGGACGGCAATTAATACTCCGCCTCCTCCGCAATGGCCGGTTTTAGATTCATCTCTGTCTTTCCGAAATACATTATACAGATTTGGGTCGAAAAATTCCGAGTCATAGAAGTTGGGATTCAGCCAGCTTTCGATTATAACGAAGGCATCGTAGTCTAAGTGCGAACTTAATCTATGAACCATACTAGCTTTTGTCTGCATTCCGGAGATGTTTTGGAAATATATTTTAAAATTATTCCCCCCATGGCGAGGAGCTAGGTTGGTACTGGCTTATCCACTACTCGTTGAAAAAACGAAAAGGGCGAACAGTGACATTTGCAGGCCAGATCTCAGGCTTAAGCAACTTAGGGAACAAATCCTCGGTGACAGCTAGTTTGAAGTTAACATGTTCTAAATCATCCATTGAGGCAACTTTCTTGACGAGCTTATGACAAAGTAGCGATTGTTTTGTGATACCTTAGTATTTTTCAACATATTCGAGTATGTCATTACAGCCTACAGAAGGCTTGAAGGAAGNATTATTGCCACTTTTAAAAATTAGGGTTATAGAAGCCTTTTTCCAATCGTTATAAACTCCCCATGGGACAGAGACTTATTAAAAATTATCGTTAAGGGTTCCATTAGGGCGGGACATATATTAAAAATAATGGCGGATAAGCCATCAACATCCATTTGTTTCGAGATTTTCAAAGACTGAATACCCTTTTCAACATCGTCAGATGACAGAGTAATCAACCCAAATGATAGGGCAGAGTCGGAGACACAACTGCGGATGGGACTGCTGNATTATTTACTTGGTGGGCTGCATTATTACGGACGTCAACGGCTGGTACTCCAGGCAGAGGAATTTCGGCAGACACTAATGCATCAGCATAACTCAGCCTAGAGACATTGCGAGAAGTAGAGCGAGATGATATTGCCTTATTATGTGTATGCAAGTGTTTGTCAGGCGGTGCTTCGGCGACTGAACTAGTAGATTTAAAATCAGTGTAAACAAGAGAACTAACATTAGGCTGCGAAGCATCAACATCATCATTGGCGGGAGCGGACTGCGAAGCAGTAACATCAACATTGGCGGAAGACAGAGAAGCAGTATCTACCTCTGGTGAAACAACAGCAGCGATAGCGTTGGTAGAATTTTCTGTTGGTGCGTTAGTACAACCACACTTAGAGTGTAATGCAATTTGGCGCAATTCATCAACTTCGGCAGTGAGCGAAACAAGAGCAGCGAGAACGTCTTCGGAATAAAGTTTACGCATGGCTAGTAACTCAGAGCGCAACTGAGTTGTTTGTTCAATAAAAGCTTTTTATTGTCTTGAAGAGCATGAAGTTCCGCGACTGCACGCGCTTGCTCAGAACTAAGCGCTTTGAGCTCACTGTGGATCGTTGGTAGAATAGCTAACTGTTGTTTGATGTCTCTACCATAATCACCACTCGAAATAAGCATTGTTTTGGAAGTTGTTGTTGCCGTAATATTCTCTGGAGCAGGCGAATTTGACGATGTAGGAGCTTGTTGTTGTTGTTGTTTAGCATCTCTGCCATAGTAATCACGCGAAGTAAGCGTTGTTTTTGAAGCTGTTGTTGATGAGATGGGTTTGAATAATTCGTTATATCAGCAGGAGAAGGCAAATTAGATGACTTATTATTTGAAGTCGCGAATACGGCCCGATTAGTGGAACGCGGGCGAGAGTGAAGAGAAAGTCGGCGAGCATTCGCGCATTTTTTGCAAACATATTTGTTGTTGGAATTGGAAAAATAGTCTAAATCAGCAGGCAAAACACCAACACAGTTGGGATGGTATATTTCGTTACAATTATTGCATTAGACTTTAGGGTTCGCCCGATCAACTTTTTGGTTGCAAACACACGGCATAGTAATGGATAATATTCATATCAATATTATTTGAAACGACAAGAGTCACTGTCTCATTGCACTAGGCAAAATGTCGAAATAAGGATCACAATAAATTATGTTTATGAGAAATATTTAGAGCGCCCTAAAGACACGTCCGCACAGTACGACGACAAATTCGAGTTCTTATGTAACCGTCAAGCATTTCGCTCAATCCACATACTAAAATTTTCGGATTTCTCATACTTGGTAATTGTATATCATATTTTTGACCCACTTTTTCTCTAATACCGCTAGCTAATATTTTTCACGCTTCCTCACTTTCACACCGTATTGCCACTGCTCCATTCTGCCTATTTTATATTCCGCTCATACCTACACTCAACGTTGACGGTTTGATTATTGTTTTTACTTCTCTCTTCGTTACTTCACTTTGTTGGTTTCAATATGACGGGAACGTTTCCAGCTATTGGCTTTTTCACTTGGTCGGCATATGTGCTTGCTCACGACTCTCTTTATTTTGAATTTGGTCTGAGATTGTTATGGTACGCATACTTTGGAAGCAGCAGTGACTGCAGGCGGCATGACACAATGGGGTGCACTGTGGCTAGTCATGTCGGCTGGCGGGGTTCTTGCCCCCACTACTGTTCCCTGCACCATAGCAGAGAAAAGTCATGCCTGTCAAATATCCCAACGGACGGACACATAACAATTCAAAAATAAAAAAAAATCCGTTGACACAAACAAAAAATCTGAAAGAAAACGTTAAATTTAAATATTTAAAATAAACTTAAAAATTAGCAGAATCCAACCTAAACCTGAAATAAGAAGAAATAAACCAAAAACAACAAAAAAAAACCTAAGGCGAATATGAGGCACCACCGCTGGTATTGTGGTGCCTGGTGCTAGCCCACCCTCGTCGCACCCTAATGTCGGTAGCCCCAAAATATAAAGTTAGGAATAAAAGTCAACATTCCCATTTATATTTATAAATTTATTTACAATTCATTTTCTTAATACTAATTCCTAAAGGCTAACTAAAATCTAAATCTTAACATCAAAAAAAAAGGTAAGTATGCTTAATAACTAACTAGGTGTACCTCTTAGGTCTATGGTATGTAAGTATAATTAAGTAAGTGTAGGTATGTAGTAAATTTTATAGGTAATTCAGTCAGGTCGGTAACTCCAGTAGCAAAATCAGGTAGGAAAATCCGGGAAGTATATTACAAAACAATTGAATTGAGTTAAGCAGGTAAGGGTATGTATGGTGAGTCCGGTAGGTATATCTAAGGTAAGTCAGGTAAGTATAGTTAACAAAAAAAAATAAAAATAAAATTCAATTAAGTTTAGTAGTTATTTTATCTAATAAACTTGCCCTATATTTCTAGATTTATTGGTTTTGATTTCCTTTTAGGTTTTTTAATCCTTTTCTTTAAATCTTCTTTTTCACTATTTTTTTCTTTGTATACCAAAAAAATGTATATTTATATGTAATTTATTTCTTCATTATTTCTATTCTTATTATTATTATTATTATTATCACGTTAATTCTTTAGTTATATAGTGAATTTAAATTTATATTATTTAAATTTTTATTAAATCGTAGATTATGGTTAATTTATACATCAGGTTATTTTAGTTGTATACATATTATTAACGAAAATTCCATTTCAAAAATGCATTTTCAAGAAACTTCACCCCAAAACATAATCGGTGTTAGTCGAGTCGAATAACATTAGTGTTCTAGGGTTAATTTCGTACAATTTTGGTTTTACTCTTTACATCCCTTATTATTTTTGGTTCTTATATACATACATACATATTTTCTACTTTCAAGTTATTACACTTCTATCGAGTTGACATTCACATTTAGTTTTGTTAAATTGTCCCTATTTTATGGCAACTTTGTTTTAAAATTTTTTTTTTAGTTTCTTGTCTACATTTATTTATTTTTTATTTAATTATTATTATATATATGTATATATTTTTTAGTCAATTTAATAGTTTTTCATCAAGTCAATTTAATAGTTTTTCATATAATTATTTGGGCCAAATTCTTATTTGTTATGTTTGCTGGGTTGGAGCTGCTTCGGCCGATAGAGTTAAAAAAGCGAAAAAATTAAATTTTCCGTTTACCCTCCTACGCGTTTCAACGCTCTCGCGTCTTCATCAGGGAGTCTTTATTCGAAAAATAAAAACAAATAAACAATAAACATGATTAGCAAGTAAAATTCGGTGATGCAAAAACAATAAACATAGTTAACGGCAATTACTTTACACTAATTGACTTTGAACCCACATTTACATAAATATTATTGGCAAAAATTGTTTAACAAACGATAAACGTTAGCACCATTTTAAGTATCTTTTCAACAATATTACCAAATTCGAATCCTATATTCTTATTTATATTTGTTATTGATTCCAGCTGCATACACGTTGTTGGTGTTATCTACGTCCTCTTTAAAGTTGATCGCATTCTCAAGTCTTTGTTGTATACGTAGGCTTTCTAATGTCATTCTCCTTTTTACCCCTCTTTCGATGTCCAAAATTCTCGTATTCCCGAAGTCCGCAAAGTGTTCGTGCTTCGTCAAGCGTTGTGCCAGTTCTGTTGTCATCTTTTTGTTTCTCTCATCCGCTTTATGTTCGCTTATTCTTGAACCCAATGATCTTTTTGTTGTGCCTACGTAGCATTTGTTACAGCTTTCAGTATCATTCCCCTTACATTCTATTTGATACACCACATTATGTTCAGAATTCTGTCTTTTGTTTTAGTGTACAGTTTGCTTATTGTGTTGTGCGGTCTGTGAGCATATGTAATATCTTCATTCTTTATTGTTCTCCTGAGCGCCTGGTTATTTGTTAGTCCTGGTACGTAAGTTACTCCAATGTACTTTTTATTGTTAGCTGTGTTGTTAGCCTGAAGATCTTTATTTTGATTTGTTTGTTTACTTTTGCTTATCGTCGTTGCTATTAATAGTTTTTCTTTTTCTTATTTCGCATACATATAAAAACGTAGGTGTGTATATATAGGCCCGAAGGACTCACCCCATGTTGCAGCAGGCCATGGTAGGTGCACTGCTGTTGTTGTTGTCGCTGGTATTGCGCGCTTTCGTTGTTGACGTTGCGCGCTGTTGTTGGTGTTGTTGCGCGCGGCTGTTGTTGACGTTGCGGTTGCTTTTACTTGGACTGTGCTTTTACTTGCACGATGTATTTTATTACATTTGAAATCACAACCGCGCGTTGTAAGATGCGTTTTCTTTCGTTTAATTTTCACTTTTCGCACCAGTCGCTAATGATAGAATGGCAAATGGTTGACTGCAGAGTTGCCAGCGGGTTTTTATATCTTTGCACTGTGGGAATATTCCATTTGGAAGAATAACGGGCACTGCGTCATTTGGACTAGTTCCGTTACTCTTCCAAATGGAATTTGCCGCAGTGCAAGGAGGAATATCCAAAAAAAATCCAGGGTTGCCGTGACTCCTTTGTAAGTGTTTTTACCGGACTTAACCGCAAAAAAAATCTTTGAAAATTTCTAGTTTACAAATTTGACAGTTTCGTGGTGGATACGAACGTCAGAATTTTATCTAGCTCATGTGCTAGGTAAAATTTTACAGCTTCTAGGTGTAATCAGTCTTATCATGAGTTTCATTTTTTCCGAACCGGTTCACTTTTTCAACTCTTGGTTTCCATGTATTTACTATGGGCGGATGAACAATTTTCGGGCGAAACTCAGGATAAGGCAGAATATTGTGGGCGGTAATAAAGAATGAAAATCAAAATGGAATCTGACAAAACAAAAGAACGTTCGTTACTTGCAAGTTATAAAATAGATGTAAATTTAACAATTTCAGCAACACACAAAATAGAGCTTCTGCAGAAGCGTTTGTGTGGTTTTTCCCAACTGTCAAAATTTTCCTTTGCGGTTGGTACAGAAAAACAAAATTTATTCGTACACCATGCTGAAAAAGCTACCGATTGCCACTGGCTCTATAACAGAATATTGATAATGTTGCCGCCAGAACGCTTTAGTACAAAGGAAAAAGTAGCTGTCAAACTACCAAGTCACCGCAATAGATGCCAAAATCTCTCAAAAATTCTATTCTGGTAAGTCCGGTAGGTATGTCTAAGGTAAGTGAGGTAAGTATAGTTAACAAAAAAATAAAAATAAAATTCAATTAAGTTTAGTAGTTATTTTATCTAATAAACTTGCCCTATATTTCTAGATTTATTGCTTTTGACTTCCTTTTAGGTTTTTTAATCCTTTTCTTTAAATCTTCTTTTTCTCTTTTTTTTCTTTGTATACCAAAAAAAATATATGTTTATATGTAATTTATTTCTTCATTATTTCTATTATTATTATTATTATTATTATCTTGTTAAGACTTTAGTTATATAGTGGCCATTTATCTTTTATTTTATTTATTAATCGTTATGAATTTAAATTTATATTATTTAAATTTTTATTAAATCGTAGGTTATGGTTAATTTATACATCAGGTTATTTCCCCATTGGTATGTTTATTTAAAATTATTTTAGTAGAATTTTTTATTAAATTCATACTTTCCTTTCACTTTACATCAGGTTATTTTAGCTACGTAAACTTAGTTTATTTAAAAGTTCTACTAAATGGTAGTTTATATTATTATTTTTTAAGTTAGTTCAATTTAATTTGATTTAATTTTAGCTTATTTAATTTCCGTTTTATTTTATTTAATTTCACATTTGGTTAAGGTAATTTAGATTAATTTTATTTATATTTATTTAATTTACTCTGATTAAATTTTTTTTGGGTTTAGTTAATCTCAATATACTATTCTTGCTTTATTATTTTACGTGACCCTAACTCTTATTCCCTATATGCATATATGCCTATGTATGCATGGATATATATGCGTATATACTTGTTTATGTTTGAAATTTAATTTGATTTTTTTCTACTCTTTTGTTGAAAGAATTCTAGGTTCCTGTCTTCATTTAACCCTGGAACACTAATCATCTTCTTAACACGTTAACACTAATAATTAGTCGAATCGAGTTTAATTAACGAAAATTCCATTTCAAAAATGCATTTTCAAGAAACTTCACCACAAAACATAATCGGTGTTAGTCAAATTTTGGTTTTACTCTGTACTTCCCTTATTATTTTTGGTTCTTATATACATACATACATATTTTCTACTTTCAAGTTATTTCACTTGTATCGAGTTCACATTCTTTAGGTTTGTTAAATTATCCCTATTTTATGGCAACTTTGTTCAAAATTTTTTTTTTTTCTTTTATTACTTTCTTGTCTACATTTATTATTATTTTTTTGTTATTTAATTATTATTATATATATATATTTTTTTTAAGTCAATTTAATAGTTTTTCGTTTTCTTATTTAGCATACATATAAAAACGTAGGTGTGTATATATAGGCCCGAAGGACTCACCCCTTGTTGCAGCAGGCCTTGGTAGGGGCACTGCTGTTGTTGTTGTCGCTGGTGTTGCGTGCTTTCGTTGTTGGTGTTGTTGCGCGCTTCTGTTGTTGACGTTGCGAGCTGCTGTTGTTGGTGTTGCGCGCTGCTGTTGTTGACGTTGCGCGCTTTCGTGCCTGGGTGCTCACCCCGGTTGATGCCCACTCCCTGGTGAGTTGCTGGTGCTTCTGCTACTGATGCCACATTTATGCAGGTGTTGCCGCTACAGTGAGGTGGTTGTGATGCCGCTTTGGAGCGGTGTTGCTTCGCGCAACCATTGTTGTCGATGTGCTGTTGTTGTTGTTGTTGCGCCCTTCGGTGGCGTTGGATGCTGCCGCCTGCGGTTGTTACGCTGGCGTTGCGGCCACCCTTAATTTGGTGGTTTGCCGATGCCGCTCGGGCGGTCGTGGTCTAGTGTTGCGGTGGATGGCTGAGTCACCCCCTAGAGACAATAAAAGTAATTAGGGTTAGGGTCATAATTTAATGATTCATCCTATCAGGAGCTCCGCTTTCGTCCGACCTCGTTCACTATTCCCACTTTGCTCATGTGTGACTTATTTTTGCGAACTCGAGATAAGGATTACTATATCTACATACATATATACATATACACTTATAGCTGCCGTTCACTTAAAGTAGCCTAACTCAATTCGAGGGTTTAATACAACAACAAAAAAAGCTTAAATCTTCTATAATATAAATATTTGTGAGTTTGTTACTTAAGTGTTTTTTGTAGAAACGTATTTGGTTGAAAACTACTTGGGCCCTTTTCCCCGAAACCTATTTCCCCTTAAAAAAATTTCATTTCGATTTAAGTGAGGTTAAGGGTTTTTTTCTGTTTAGCTTGGAACCGCAAACAAGGCAAACCAAATGGGTTTTCTCAAGAGACTATTATAAAAACCAAATTTCGTCTCTCCTCGACTTAGGCGAATTTGAAAGAAAACAGCACAGATATCACTGGTTTAACAATATACAGAATCATTCCAAAACCTCAACCTTGCGGGGAAACGCACTCAAAGCTTGAATTATTTATACAGTTATTAAGCGGAGCATATTTCTCCTTGTCAAGCTCAGCAATTATACGATGAAATCTCTCAACACGCAAGTATTGGACAGCTTCTGTATACCACCCAACGTGCGATACACATACGTATAGAAACATTGAAGTAATACAACATACTTAATCCCTAGAGGGATATTATGCAGAGCTCTTCACAGGCTACGTGGGTGAAAATGACTGCCTTGCCCGAAGACACGGTGGTAGTTAGCCAGCAATGTGTGGTACGAGCGCCCAAAGCGATACCCCGTTGGTGTAGCAGGTTTCGTACTCTGCGAGTCCGTGGTATGTAGTCCCCGGAAGTTGGGACCCTACTTGCCAGGTGGGATTGCAGGAATATGCCGTGCGAGTTGCGGCATTTATTCTAGCAGCGGCGTAGCACGGTTCACCTCTGCTTTTTACTGCACGATATATAGTTTTTATTTATTACTTCTTTTTTTTCACTATGCGGTTGCGTACTTTTTTAATACTGTACTTTTACTTGCACTATGTATTTTATTACATTTGAAATCACAACCGCGCGTTGTAAAATGCGTTTTCTTTCGTTTAATTTTCAATTTTCGCACCAGTCGCTATTGATAGAATGCCAAATGGTTGACTGCAGAGTTACCAGCGGGTCTTTATATCTTTGCACTGCGGGAATATTCCATTTAGAAGAATAACGGGCACTGCGTCATTTGGACTAGTTCCGTTACTCTTCCAAATGGAATTTGCCGCAGTGCAAGGAGGAATATCCAAAAATATCCAGGGTTGCCGTGACTCCTTTGTAAGTATTTTTACCTGACTTAACCGCAAAAAAAATCTTTGAAAATTGCTAGTTTACAAATTTTACAGTTTCGTGGTGGATATGAACGTCAGAATTTTATCTAGCTCATGTGCTAGGTAAAATTTTACAGCTTCTAGGTTTAATCAGCCTTATCATGAGTTTCGTTTTTCCCAACCGGTTCACTTTTTCAACTCTTGGTTTCCATGTATTTTACTACAGCAAAATTCAATTTATTCGTACACGCACATGCCGAAAAGCTACCGATTGCCACTGGCTCTATATCAGAATATTGATAATGTTGCCGCCAGAACGCTTTAGTACAAAGGAAAACGTTGCTGTCAAACTACCAAGTCACCGCAATAGATGCCAAAATCAAGCCCTGATATATATTTCTCTCTATATTCTTACATTTGTGTCAAGATATAAACTCAATCCTGTGAAGACGGGCAGTTACAGACAGCTGTCACAACTATCACCAGCCTCCGCGAGAAAGCGTTTATTAACCGAAAAAAAGTAGGCAAACAGACCTGCAGTAACCAGTGACAATCAGTGACACTGTCCGAAAGGAACACAGCTGTCGCAAAATGGCAGACCTTCCATGCAGTTTTGGTGTTGCCGTACGCTCTAGAAAAATTATTAGATGGTGAAATTTATGGCACGCTACCGGGTGCGCTATATACCGAAGAATAAAGTATTTATATGTTGCGGGCGAACAGTAACCCATAACAAACCTGCTTCACTTCACGAATCGTCACAGAAGTGAACAGGAAAAGGGTTAACTGTCTTCGCAAGGCCCCCGCAAAAAAGTTAGGTGGTAAAATCACAAGAATGTGGGGCACGACTCACCCCTGAGATATAGAGTCTCAAAAAAAAAGAAGTATTTAGCCGGGCAAGGAATTACAACCCCGTAGTTGCGTCAGGTGGCAGTTAGGGTTCGCCCGACTCAGTATTGGTATTCTAATAAGTTAAGTTTGATGTTACGAAAATACCGAGGTCAACGCATTTGCTATATTCCGCGTTAGTATTCGCTTGTAATGCTGGGTGGACTCGTTATTGTGTAGCTGGTTTCTGGAACAATAAGCCTACTGATCTGGTTAATACTGAGTCGGCTTCTATCATTCTTGTATTCTTAAAACAATGGATTTAATGTTTTAAAAGCTTCAATCTGGGGTTTCAGTACGTCAGGGTTGTTTTCGTAATTCTGGTAGTGAAAAAAAAATAAAAGTTGTACCAGAGTTTGCCTGGCGTATTCGACTCAGAAACTCAATCCCGGTTGCGTAACTAAGTGTGGTTTGAATAAGCGTTCTTTTCGAAATGCTTGAGTCAGAATTATACCGAGTAAACTCTGGGGAAAAAATTCAAGTCCGGTATTGCGGTGGTTCTCTATTTTTTTAGGCCAGAGAAGCCTATCCCCCAAAGTGCCGAGCTTAATCGGTCTTAACACCCTGCTCCCACTAGTACAACACCGCTAGAAAGAACACAGGTCAAGCTGTCCTGAAAAGGACACTTGGCCGCGAGTTTATAGCCATCCGTCGGCTGGGAAAAACGAGTATATATTTATTTTGTTTCCTATTCATTATGGCATTGCGGACCAGGAGACACTTTCTTAAAGGAGAACACGTCAAAACTCCGAAATGAATTAGACATTTTGATCAGGAGAACTCGTCAAAACTCCGAAACGCATTAGACATTTTGATAAGGAGAACTCGTCAAAACTCCTAAAAGACGATCCTAATGGGAGTGCGGATTGTCAGGCAGTTCACGACTCCCGCAGGGAGCGCGCGTGAACGTCGCAAGAATATAGATGCTCGGGGAGGATACTGGGCGGTTTTTCCCCGACCGTCAAAGCGCCCAGTGAAAAGGAGAGTAAGAGAAAAAAAGATAATCTATTCACATTCGTTGGCTAGAGTTAGCCTCCCCCCACTTGCCGAACTTAGTCGGTCTTCACAGTACGGCCCCTCCGGTAGTCCAGTAGCTCGTCTCTGTCTCGATTCTCTACCTGGGTGAATTCATATATGAATTCGCCGCCTTGTTCTCTGTCTAATAAGTAGTAGAGAATGACGTATATTCTCTACCAGCAGAGAAATAATCGGTAGGGAAGAGTTACAGAAGCGAGTTACAGCCCTATATGACTTAGCTTCGAGGAAAAGCCATGCAAAGTTGGACACCGGGCAGTCGCGGGCGGTCAAGGTTTTACCCTATCGCTAAGTTTAATATTTGAAAAAACGTGCATATATAAAAATTTTTGGAACTACTTTACTTTCGCATCGCCCTTCGTGACGGATGGCATTGTCACGGCCGAATGTCAGATGCATGGAACCTACCGATCGGTTTGCCATTCAAGTCCTCTAAATCGTACAGAGCATTTCCTACCTTTCGCACAACATGACACTTGATATATTTAGGCAAGCATTTAGCATTAATGCCTTGCTTAAAATTGCTAAGAGCGAAGTTTTCTGGAATACTTCTTGTCCTTCCCGGTAATTCACCACCCGCGTACGTTTGTTGTACGTGTTCGCTACTCTGTCTTGCGCTAGCTCAAGGTTCTTTCGTATGGTAAGCTAATTTACATTTGCCGACGCCGCGTTTTGCATCGCCTTCAAAAATACGTGTTTAGAAAGATGGTCTAGCACTATAAACAAAAACAGGTTTCTTAGCTTTGATCATGGATATGGACCTAAGAAATCGCAATAACACTTGATAGAAGCGACCATCTTGCCAGCCTACCGCTCAAGTCTTTTTGTGTCATTAGCCACTTGAGACTTGAAAGGTCAGTAATTATTCGAAAAGGTAATCCCTCAATATATGGTCTAAAACGCTTGACACTAACTATTCCGCTGAGCATTATTCAGCTTCTTTGATACAAAAGCTATGGGGTGCTCTGCCCATTCCTCATCGAGCTGGAATAACACGTCTTCTAGCCCTACTTTGGACGCATCACTTTGGATCACGAATTCTTTGGTAAAATCGGGTTGTGCCAGGACAGGCGCTGAACAGAGTGCAACTTTAAGCTTTCCCAATGCTTCAACTACCTCAGGAGTTAACTTAAATGGACCAGGTGACTTTCGAAGGCAATCTGTCATTGGACCCGCCAAATCTGCAAAATTGGTAATAAACGACCTGTACCAATTTGCCATTCCTATAAACCTGCGAACCTGACGAGGAGACTTGGGAATCGGAAAATCCTTTATGGCTTCTATTTTGCCTGGGCCTACTTTCGAACAACCATTCCCTATCAAGTACCCGAGATACCGAATTTCCTTCTGGCAGAACTTGCTCTTCTTCACGTTGATTGGAAGTCCCGCTTCCCGTAAACATTTCGCCACTTCCTTCAGCAATTCCAAATGATCTTCGAAGTTTGAGCTGCACACCATCAGGTCATCCAGTCAGACAAAGACGTTCTCCCGCAATCGTGAAGGGATAGCCTTATCCATCAGCCGACTCATTGTTTGTGGTCCGTTGCACAGGCCAAAGGGCAATACTTTAAAGTGGTACAATGGCTTTCCTGTAACCGCAAATGCCGTTTTCTCCTTAGACGATTCCGTTAATTTGATTTGGAAGAAAGCATCCTTCAAATCAATACC
Organism: Rhagoletis zephyria; assembly: GCF_001687245.7. Lineage (NCBI taxonomy): Eukaryota > Metazoa > Arthropoda > Insecta > Diptera > Tephritidae > Rhagoletis > Rhagoletis zephyria. Next base: position 8,439 of record NW_016160996.1, on the reverse strand, counting down.
TCTTATAAAGTATGTATCCATTAATATGGGGCAACGGATACGAGTCCTTCTTGGTGACCGCGTTCACCTTCCTGGAATCTATGCACAGCCTCACTTTGCCTCGTTTCCGGACTAGTACCACTGGACTACACCACGGTGAATTCGATTCCTCAATCACTCCCATCCTGAGTAGCCTTTCAATTTCGCTATAGGCTTTTGCCTGCCTGGGTGATGAAAGAGGAAAGTGCTTACTTTTAATTGGCACCACATCCCCCGTGTCTATATGGTGCGTCACTAAACTGGTTTGACCTAGTCCTAGCTTTTCGAACGAGGGAAACTCCTGAACAACTTCTTGCAATGCTACCTTCTGATATGGTGTGAGCTAATGGAAGTTTGGCTCATATACATTTGGAAAATCGAAACAAGAAACGGTTGGAAATACATCGGATGCTAACGCAAATGCCTTCCAGAAATCAACTCCCAGGTATGCTTCTTGGATTAATGACGGTGCAAGATAAAATCGAATAGTCCTCGTAATATTTTTAAAAGTGACCGTTAAGGATATCGAACCGAGTATTTTCTGCTGATTTCCGCCAGCTGTGTAAACAAACGCGAGCAAAGGATGATATTTTAATCTGGTTATTTTTAGGAAATCTTCGCATCAGTGTTGCCGCGAATCATTTTTAGTGGTAGCTAAACTCTTAAAAAAAAAAGCTAAAAAAGAGCTAAAAAAGTCGTTGGTAGCTAAACTTTTTTACTTACATATACATATTTAAGTATACACGCAAACATTTTCAATAAGTAATGGTGTAAAAACAATGAACTCTGGAAAAAAAAAATATTTTATCCAAACCTTTTTGTATAAGAGGGGAAATACATACGACACCAGCTTGGTGGCTCCATCAAGTGATTGTACCATAAGGCTCGAAGCATACAACTTACCAGCATGCTGATACAATATTTATTTTTTTACAAATGAGGTCCAGGAAAGATCGAGATGATTAGAGCCGAAATTTCATAATTTTTCTACTATTTTGTTATTTCTTTTCTTTTTTTACTTCAAAACTGCAATATCGTGAACTTAATCTTCAACAAACACGGCTTTTACTCATATAGTGCAAGAAATTTCCATCAAAATACTTTTTACTTAGAAAATTGAGCTGATTTTAACACTCACGACACCAGCATGCTGGTACAGTTATAAAATTTTCAAATAGTTTTTGAGGTCGCAACAGCAGCTGGTACAATCACACCACAAGAACATACACGGTCAATCGACTTGAATAACTCAGTGTGAAGGCAGGACCAGGATAAATGTATTTGCATAAAAATTTATTAAAGCAAAAATGTTTTGGGTAGGCGTCGGAGCCAATGATAACCATCAGTTACCACCTCTGCATGGTTGTAGGTCATGCAGAGTCCCTACGGCTTGTAGCGCTTTGGCTTTGCCGCTTAAACTCTGTACGAGTTTTTGGGGGTGTGCGTCAAGCGGGAGTATTGAGCACCGGTTATTTATTAAAGTTCAAAAATTGGGTAGGCTGAAAGTCATACAGAGCCCCAACAGCTTTTAGCGCTTTGTCTTTTGCTGTTTAAAACCACTCCGGAGGAGTGGTGATGCTTCAAGCGAGATTGTTGAGCATGATTTGGGGTGCCAGCAATTAACTACTTTAGTAAGTTTTCTTCTGCGGCAGTTGAGAAGTGCATAAAAAAATGCATACCCAATGAAGAACGAGCGAATTATTTTTAAACACAAGCGAGCGTGCTAGGCGAGGTGAAGTGAGCTGTACGGAGATGGCAACGTATACATATTAACGACTACACACTTATTTTCAAGTAAAAATGCGTGTATGTATGTGTACTTTTGCGACAACTGAGCCAGTGTGGCATCAGGGTACCAGAAAATTTTCCAAAACATACATATCCATTTCTTCACGTTTTTATTAATAAATTAATTTAAATACTGTTTAAGCCTGCAGCTTAAGTTTTAGGATACAAACTTCACCGAGAGATGTCGCTGCCAACCACTCGCTAACAGGACTCGTTACTTTATCTCCCTTTTGGCACGAGTCCTGTTAGTCGATCCCGTTGTCAAATTCCACCGTCTGTGGACTCTATAAATGCGGCAATTGAGTATAGCCTCCTTCTATTCTATTTTGTGATCGACAGCCAGCGACATCTCAGGTGAGTACACTCATGTTTTGTACATATATTTGTTCAAGGGTCGTTTTCGAAGTAATTTTTTGCGTAGAATCCGAATCCGGGGTTTAAATTGCTCTATCACGTCAGGATTTCAAACGTAAACGTGGTATTTTAAAGTATAAGTCTTCCTCTTTTAAATGCCGTTGAGTTTGCTTAAATATCTTTATTTTTCACTGAGATATCGCATTTTGAAGTTTCCATGTTTGTGAATTTTTCGATATTCGAAAATCCATTGAGATAACATGAGACGTGATACGGTCGATTACATTCACAAACATGGAGATTTCAAAATGCGATATCTCAGTGAAAAATTAAGATATTTGAGCAAACTCAACGGCATTCAAAAGAAGAAGACTTATACTTTAAAATACCAGGTCTACTTTTTTATGAAGAGCAAAATCTTCGTAGCTACATAACCTCAAAAATGGGCAAAAACAGCGTTTTTTGCACTTTTAGGTTAGGATATCTCAAAGTCCTGACGTGATAGAGCAATTTAAACGGATTCGGATTCTACGCAAAAAATTACTTCGGAAATGACACTACACTTTTATAGAACATTCCGAACCCATTTTTTTGCAGACCTGTGTTATCTTAAAGAATCGGCTCCCCCAATGGTCCCCGTTGCCGGAATCACGAGGATTCCCGGCCCCTAAATTACCCCGCTCGAACGTGGTAAGATAATCTTTTTTTTGTTCATTAATTTTGCGATTTTTAAAAGTAATAATTATAATTATCTCAATAAAAATATACTTAACAAAAATTAACAACTCTCGTCAAGTCCCATTGGTAAAGTTTTATTAGCACACACCATTGTGAATGAGCCCGCATGAAAGAAGCAGCATTTGACATTTCATGCAGCCGGCCATTTGCAAAACACAAATAAAACCAACTAGTGCCAGCAAAGGAGGATAAAAACTAAAAACTGAACAAAAATGGTAAAAAAAAAGGGAACTTGTTCCGGCAATCCACGAGGGAGGTAAGTCCCCTTTTCAGTGACTATTGCAAAAAGGGTGCACTCGCGGAATAAATAAAGGTGAGGGAAAACTAATAGGGAATCTCCATGAGACAACCTTCACAGGCAATTAGTGGAAAGGCCTTTGCTATACTAAGGCAATTGCTGCATTGGGCTGAAAGTTGCCTGTAAAAGGCGCCTCATGAAAATTCCCTATAACTTAAAATTGGTAAATATTCGCTGAGTAGCGGAACTCAGCTAGTAAGCGGTAAAATCCCGCTAGTCGACTGCAACGGCCAACGAAATATATATATATATGTATATATACATATACATATATTGGTGCAAATAAAAATTAAAAAGACACCAAAAAGTGCTAATTAAGTGAAAGTCCCTGATTAGCAGGGTAGTGAAAGTGTGAATAAAAAGTCCCTGAAACGCAGGGCACAAAGAGCAAATCGCCAAAAAGTGCAAGTCCCTGATTAGCAGGGCAGTGAAAGTGCGGTAAAAGACCCTAAAAAATCACGGCAACAAGCGAAAACTGCTACAAAGCGCCAAAAAGTGCAAGTCCCTGATTTGCAGGGCAGTGAAAGTGCGGTAAAAGTCCCTATAAAATCAGGGCAATAAGCGCAAACTGAAACAAATCACCAAAAAAGTGAAAGTCCTGATTAGCAGGGCAGTGAAAGTGTGGTGAAAGTCCCTCATTAGCAGGGCAGTGAAAGTGCGGTAAAAGACCCTTAAAAATCAGGGCAATAAGCGAAAACTGCTACAAAGCGCCAAAAAGTGAAAGTCCTGACTAGCAGGGCAGTGAAAGTGCGGTAAAAGTCCCTATAAAATCAGGGCAATAAGCGCAACTGAAAGAAATCGCCAAAAAGTGAAAGTCCTGACTAGCAGGGCAGAGAAAGTGCGGTGAAAGTCCCTGAGTAGCAGGGCACTAAGCGATAAGCGCAAAAAAATCAGCTTGCAAGTGAAAGTCCTGATTAGCAGGGCAGTGCAAGTGCGGTGAAAGTCCCTCATTAGCAGGGCATTGAGCGATAAACGCAAACAAAAAAAAATTATTATACAATTTTATACTAAATCGGCACCTCAGTCTCTTTCGCAGGATCGAGGCAAGACCATAAGCGCCATTGCAACAACCGCAGTGAGACCACAGCGAGCGCTCCAGCAAAAGAGCAGCAATAGCGACACTCCAACGCTCCACCGCGGGAGCGACAATACAACTAGGCCCCCACCAAGTGG
>NW_016160996.1:0-1138 GCF_001687245.7 Rhagoletis zephyria | reverse complement strand
GGGAAGACGCGGTTGTCCTCGGAGGGTGTACTCGGACAATGGTACTAATTTTGTAGGAGCTAATAAAGCTTTAAGGCAGGACTTCCGTAACTTTGTAGCCGAAAGTTCCCGCCTAACCACCCAGTCGTATGCTCATCAAGAGATCGACTGGCACTTCATCCCACCGGGAGCCCCACATATGGGAGGGCTGTGGGAAGCAGGAGTGAAGAGCTTTAAAACCCACTTCCGTAAGGTGGCGAATACCATGCGGTTTACAATGGAGGAGTTCTCCATGAGTTCCATAGAAATTCATATGGAATTGCAAATTTGAAAAATTAATTTACGTGACTTTTCGTATTCGGTTCTTATGGATTATCTTTTCTTTATTTTTGCTTTTATTGAACACAGTAATATTAACACCATCTACTTTGGTTACAACGTGAGGACCCTCATATATATTTTCATGGTTGATTCTGGGTTCTTTTTGTACTAGAACAATATAGTTTTCTTGAATCTGTACTGGACGAGAGTGTCTATCATATAAATCTTTGCATGTGATTTGTGCAAACGATATTTTACTTCTTTTGCATAATTGTCAACGTTGTAAATTGGATCAATTTTAACTNGTAATTCTTTGGCTATTGCATGTGATTTGTGCAAACGATATTTTACTTCTTTTGCATAATTGTCAACGTTGTAAATTGGATCAATTTTAACTTTTTGTACTTCGTTTGGTAAAGCAGCGTTTTTACCAAAAATTAATTCAAATGGAGTAAATTTATTATCAAGAACTGTGTTTGAGGTTGTGTTATGCAAAAAAGTTATATATTTTAAATATGTATCCCAGTCGGAATATGATTCATTTAAAAATGCTCGTAAGTACTCATTAAATTCTCTAAGATTTCGTTCTATTGTACCTACAGTTTCGTGATGATGTGCTGTCGAAAAGTCATGTTTAATTTTTAAAAGTTTGGTTAATTCAGCAAAAAGTTCGTTTTTGTATTCAGTCCCTAAATCAGATTTTATAGAGTGCATAATGCCATATATTAAAATGAAACTTCCAAAAACTGCTGATGCAACAGTTTTAGCACTTTTGTCTGGTATAGGAACAGTAACTAGATATTTTGATAGATCGCAAATAATGGTAACTGCGAACTTA